>NC_030680.2:3066578-3286578 GCF_000004195.4 Xenopus tropicalis | reverse complement strand
CCCCCTATACTCCTGCACCCCCAAACCTTGGGGATAATGATCTGTATCTCACACATATATTGTACATCAGTCAGGGCCCCCCTGGCCCCCCTATGTTTGAGTGACAGATTCCTGTTTGTCCCACACTCAGACCTGGGCTGGAGGCAGCGGCAGAGAGAGTTGCAGTCAGTGACTATGAAGCTCGCCGGTTACTCAGCGCTTTGGTGAAAGAGTTCGTACAGATGACGGCAGAAGAAATGGAACAAGCGAATGAAGGGAACAGGTACAGACTGGCAGTAGAATGTAGTTGAGTGAGAGGCCGCGGAGGTGCCAGGGCATCGGGTCGGAGGCCCACGGTTCAGATCACATGACTGCATATGAAATGTACCAATGTATATCACAAACGTTGCACTGTGGGTTCCGACTATCACTGTACAGTACGGAGTGTAACAATCTGATGCACTTGGGTAACGCTGTTATTTTGTATGTGGGTAACACAGTATCACAGTTATGCTCAGTCACACTATACACAAAGTCCAGTCGTTCCACTCTGACCAATGGGTGCTCTGGATGAGCTTATTACTGGCTTTAGTTATTGTTTTATAGTTCCTTGTATCCCTTAATCCGAACCAGAATCAACAAATATTAGCATTTATAAATATATATACTGCCCACTGCCACTAGGTGGCGCTTGCAGCAAATAAAAAAATCAGGCAACATCCTTGAATAACAGTAATGCTGCAAAGACTCCCAGCCATCACTCAAACCAGACTTCTTGGCATTCTTACCTCCCCCCTCCATAGGGGCAGATTCACTCCATAAATTTCCTATTGTGTGAATGAGACACCTGGGAGAGTCTGGAGTCGGGCAGTGCCCCCCAGGTCCTGACTGTGCCATTGGTACCCCCCAGGTCCTGACTGTGCCATTGGTACCCCCCAAGTCCTGACTGTGCCATGGGTACCCCCCAGGTCCTGACTGTGCCATTGGTACCCCCCAGGTCCTGACTGTGCCATTGGTACCCCCCAGGTCCTGACTGTGCCATTGGTAACCCCCAAGTCCTGACTGTGCCATTGGTACCCCCCAGGTCCTGACTGTGCCATTGGTACCCCCCAGGTCCTGACTGTGCCATTGTTAACCCCCTGGTCCTGACTGTGCCATCGGTACCCCCCAGGTCCTGACTGTGCCATTGGTACCCCCCAAGTCCTGACTGGTGCCATGGGTACCCCCCCAGGTCCTGACTGTGCCATCGGTACCCCCCAGGTCCTGACTGTGCCATCGGTACCCCCCAGGTCCTGACTGTGCCATCGGTACCCCCCAGGTCCTGACTGTACCATTGGTAACCCCCAAGTCCTGACTGTGCCATCGGTACCCCCCAGGTCCTGACTGTGCCATTGGTACCCCCAAGTCCTGACTGTGCCATCGGTACCCCCCAGGTCCTGACTGTGCCATTGGTACCCCCCAGGTCCTGATGGTGCCATTGGTAACCCCCAAGTCCTGACTGTGCCATCGGTAACCCCCAGGTCCTGACGGTTCCATTGGTACCCCCCAAGTCCTGACTGTGCCATCAGTAACCCCCAGGTCCTGACTGTGCCATTGGTACAACCCAGGTCCTGACGGTGCCATTGGTACCCCCCAAGTCCCTTGACTGTGCCATCGGTAACCCCCCAGGTTCCCTGGACTGTGCCCATTGGTACCCCCCAGGGTCCGTGGACCTGTGCCATTGGTACCCCCCAGGTCCTGACTGTGCCATCTGTCGGTACCCCACAGGTCCTGACTGTGCCATTGGTAACCCCCAGTTCCTGACATGTGCATTGGTACCCCCAGCGCCTGCCTGTGCCATCGGCTACCCCCCAGGTCCCCTGACCTGCTGCCATTGGTACCCCCCGGCAGCGTCCTGACTTGTGCCATCGGTACCCCCCCAGGTCCTGGACCTGTGCCAATTTGGTACCCCCCCGGTCCGACTGTGCCATTGGTACCCCCCCTGGTGCCTGACTGTGCCATTGGTACCCCCTGGTCCTGACTGTGCCATTGGTACCCCCAGGTCCTGACTGTGCCATTGGTACCCCCCTGGTCCTGACTGTGCCATCGGTACCCCCTGGTCCTGACTGTGCCATCGGTACCCCCCAGGTCCTGACTGTGCCATTGGTACCCCCCAGGTCCTGACTGTGCCATCGGTAACCCCCAGGTCCTGACTGTGCCATTGGTACCCCCTGGTCCTGACTGGTGCCATTGGTACCCCCCAGGTCTGACTGTGCCATTGGTACCCCCCAGGTCCGACTGTGCCATTGGTACCCCCCAGGTCCTGACTGTGCCATTGGTACCCCAGGTCCTGACTGTGCCATTGGTACCCCCCAGGTCCTGACTGTGCCATTGTACCCCCCTGGTCCTGACTGTGCCATTGGTACCCCCCAGGTCCTGACTGTGCCATTGGTACCCCCCAGGTCCTGACTGTGCCATCGGTAACCCCCAGGTCCTGACTGTGCCATTGGTACCCCCCAGGTCCTGACTGTGCCATCGGTAACCCCCAGGTCCTGACTGTGCCATTGGTACCCCCCGCACTGCTGAAACTTGCAAAAGTATTTTGGAAGTGGTTCAGTTTCTGGGATGGCAATAAAAGTGGATATTTTTAAGGAGAGACTGTTGGGGGGTGTTTGTTTGGGGAGACAGAATGAGGGGGGGGGGGCAGGTTTATTTTGTTGCTTGATTTTATTTGGAGAAAATCTTGCTGGTTTAAAGGGGATGTAAACCCAACCACAACACTGCCCCACTGCGCCCCCTAGTTATCTATAGAAGTTGCTAAAAATGTAATTATAGATGCAATAAAATTCCCCAATGAGAATTCTACTGCCAAAAACTTCATTACAGATGCAGAAGAAGTGACCAATGAGAATGCTGATTCCCTGTGTCAGGCCCCTTGCTGGTACCTTACATATAGAGATAATGATGGCATTTTCCCTTCATTATAGATGCAGGAGAAGTGACCAATGAGAATGCTGATTCCCTGTGTCAGGCCCCTTGCTGGTACCTTACATATAGAGATAATGATGGCATTTTCCCGTCATTATATGGCACAGGAATCAGACATGGGGATAAAGGGACAGACTTGTTCAGTGCTGGGAAACTGTGCTTATGTTTTTCGAAAACTTCTATAGCAACACTAGGGGGCGCCGTGGGACAGTGTTGTGGTTGGGTTTATATCCCCTTTAAAATGCCACAAACAATCACTATTTATCAGACTGGTGTTGGCCCCTTGGGACACTATATTTATAAAACAAAGGGCTGTTTTGAATCCTACTGTGAACAAGGACTTAGGGGTCCCATAAGATTCTTCCAGTCATGAGTGAGTGTCCCCCAACATCCCCTTATTCCTCTCCTCATTATTTATCATTCTGCTCCCCCCCTTTTCTCTATTTCTCATTTCTTTCCACAACTTGTCTTTTCTCCCCTTAGTTCTCTCATATCCATACTCATCTTTATTTCCCAGGGTGCCACAGCCATGTGACCAGTGATATCCCCCCCCCTCCCCCCCAGCAGCCAATCAGCAGAACAATGGGAAGGGAGCAAGATAGCAGCTCCCAGTAGGTATCAGAATAGCACTCAATAGTAAGAAATCCAAGTCCGGCTTGGGACTCCTCCAGTTACATGGGAGTAGGAGAAACAATAGGTTAGCTGAAAGCAGTTCTAATGTGTAGCGCTGGCTGAAAGCTCAGACTCAGGCACACTTTACTGCTGCGCTGCAAGTTGGAGTGATATCCTTCCCCTCCCCCCCAGCAGCCAATCAGCAGAACAATGGGAAGGGAGCAAGATAGCAGCTCCCAGTTGGTATCAGAATAGCACCTAATAGTAAGAAATCCAAGTCCGGCTTGGGACTCCTCCAGTTACATGGGAGTAGGAGAAACAATAGGTTAGCTGAAAGCAGTTCTAATGGGTAGCGCTGGCTGAAAGCTCAGACTTAGGCACAATGCACTGAGATGGCGCCTACACACCAATATTACAGCTACAAATACATTTGTTGGTTCAAGAATAAAAGGTTAAATGGCAGAGGGAATTATTTGCTGTGTAACAGTGTCATTTAGAGATAAATAGTGCCCCATAAATACAGTATCATGGCAGTGTCCCTTTAACCCCCTCACTTTCTCTCACTGCCCCACCCCCCCACTCAATTCTCTTTCATTGTGTCTGTCCCTTTCCCTTCCCTGCACTGCTGGTTCTGACTCCTGATACAACTCCCCAATACCCATTCATTCCTCATTCTCACTGGGTTTATAGTTATGTGTAACTATCACTGTGTCTGTCCCTTTCCCTTCCCTGCACTGCTGGTTCTGACTCCTGATACAACTCCCCAATACCCATTCATTCCTCATTCTCACTGGGTTTATAGTTATGTGTAACTGTCACTGTGTCTGTCCCTTTCCCTTCCCTGCACTGCTGGTTCTGACTCCTGATACAACTCCCCAATATCCATTCATCCCTCATTCTCACTGGGTTTATAGTTATGTGTAACTGTCACTGTGTCTGTCCCTTTCCCTTCCCTGCACTGCTGGTTCTGACTCCTGATACAACTCCCCAATACCCATTCATTCCTCATTCTCACTGGGTTTATAGTTATGTGTAACTGTCACTGTGTCTGTCCCTTTCCCTTCCCTGCACTGCTGGTTCTGACTCCTGATACAACTCCCCAATATCCATTCATCCCTCATTCTCACTGGGTTTATAGTTATGTGTAACTGTCACTGTGTCTGTCCCTTTCCCTTCCTGCACTGCTGGTTCTGACTCCTGATACAACTCCCCAATACCCATTCATTCCTCATTCTCACTGGGTTTATAGTTATGTGTAACTGTCACTGTGTCTGTCCCTTTCCCTTCCCTGCACTGCTGGTTCTGACTCCTGATACAACTCCCCAATACCCATTCATTCCTCATTCTCACTGGGTTTATAGTTATGTGTAACTGTCACTGTGTCTGTCCCTTTCCCTTCCCTGCACTGCTGGTTCTGACTCCTGATACAACTCCCCAATATCCATTCATTCCTCATTCTCACTGGGTTTATAGTTATGTGTAACTGTCACTGTGTCTGTCCCTTTCCCTTCCCTGCACTGCTGGTTCTGACTCCTGATACAACTCCCCAATATCCATTCATCCCTCATTCTCACTGGGTTTATAGTTATGTGTAACTGTCACTGTGCCTGTCCCTTTCCCTTCCCTGCACTGCTGGTTCTGACTCCTGATACAACTCCCCAATATCCATTCATTCCTCATTCTCACTGGGTTTATAGTTATGTGTAACTGTCACTGTGTCTGTCCCTTTCCCTTCCCTGCACTGCTGGTTCTGACTCCTGATACAACTCCCCAATATCCATTCATCCCTCATTCTCACTGGGTTTATAGTTATGTGTAACTGTCACTGTGTCTGTCCCTTTCCCTTCCCTGCACTGCTGGTTCTGACTCCTGATACAACTCCCCAATATCCATTCATTCCTCATTCTCACTGGGTTTATAGTTATGTGTAACTGTCACTGTGTCTGTCCCTTTCCCTTCCCTGCACTGCTGGTTCTGACTCCTGATACAACTCCCCAATATCCATTCATTCCTCATTCTCACTGGGTTTATAGTTATGTGTAACTGTCACTGTGCCTGTCCCTTTCCCTTCCCTGCACTGCTGGTTCTGACTCCTGATACAACTCCCCAATACCCATTCATTCCTCATTCTCACTGGGTTTATAGTTATGTGTAACTGTCACTGTGTCTGTCCCTTTCCCTTCCCTGCACTGCTGGTTCTGACTCCTGATACAACTCCCCAATACCCATTCATTCCTCATTCTCACTGGGTGACAGACGGGCAGCGAAACCCTAATAACTGCGCGACAGGTCGGCGTTATGACTCAGTATAAAGTTGCTGCACAAGGACATGAAAATACTTAATTGTCTGTTTATTCCCATAATAAGTGGAGAGGCAAAGCTCCCTGGAGTTCATTGGGGTGGAGGTTTATTAAAGGGATGTGTAAGAGTGAGGTAGGTTGTTCCATTGGGAGAGGCGGAAGGATGAGCCCGGGGGGGTCTGAGCTCCTCAGTCAGTGCGGTGCATGAGTCGGAAGCAGCATGGATTATACTAATGGCCCCCCCCGCTCCCTGCACTGCAGCCATGAATAATACCTGGGCGGATCCCCAATGCACTTAGTAGCAATGACTTCATTCACAGAGCGGGCAGATCAATGGCGGAGCATGCAGTGCATACTAATGGCCCCCCAGCATGATCGGCATGGCCGGCACGTGGCACCGGGCGCAGGAAGCCCCCCAGTAGTGCCAGGCATGCCCCCTGCCTGCCCCAGTGCATGCTGGTCCCTTCCCAGAAGAGCATGATGACTAAACTGTGTACTAAACCCCCCACTAATAAAGGGGAAATTCACCTTACTATTAACGTTTGGTATGATGCAGACCAGGGTTGGGCGAACCGCAGCCACGGGGGTCGCTACCTCATCCCTTTAATACCGGCCCATATGAGTCCTAAACGCTGCACTGCTACTTAGTGACTGAAACAAGTGTATTCTGCAGACTGCAGCGGTGTCTAAGCAGCCATGCAGCTTGAGGATATCATACACGTGGGAATTAAAGGGTTAACCTTTGATATAACTTTTAGTACGATGTAGAGAATGATATTCTGAGACAATTTGCAATTGGTCTTCATTTTTTATCATTTGTCGTTTTTCAGTTATTTCGCTTCTTGCTCGGCAGCTCTGCAGTATCAGGTTGCTAGGGTCCAAATTGCCTTGGTAACCACAGAGCAGTTTGAATGAGAGAGAGTGATATTCTGAGACAATTTGCAATTGGTTTTCATTTTTTATCATTTGTCGTTTTTTAGTTATTTCACTTCTTGTTCGGCAGCTCTGCAGTATCAGGTTGCTAGGGTCCAAATTGCCTTGGCAACCACAGAGCAGTTTGAATGAGAGGGTGGTAAATGAATAGGAGAGGGACTGAATAGAAAGATAAGGAATAAAAAGTAACAATAACAATAAAACTGGAGCCTCACAGAGCAATTGTATTTGGTTGCCGGGGTCAGTGACCCCTAATTAGAAATCTGCAAATAGATTAAAAACGCTAACAAATAAATAATGAAGACCAATTAAAAAGTTGCTTAGAATATGCAATTATATGTCGTACTATAAGTTGACTTGCCAGCCGACTCTATGTTGGACTACAACTCTCCAATAGGAATTGTAGTTCAACTTGATACGGGTAACAGCATTCATTGCAGTTGGTCTTTATTTCTTTTATGGCACGCCTTTTTTACACCAAATCAGCTTTTTCTGGTTGCCAGGGCGACTGACCCTGGCAACACAATGGCACTTATGTTTTATGAGACATAAAAGAAAAAAAAAAAAGACCAATATCCCAAGTGCTGGGATGAACCCCCCCTGGAATCTGCAAGGTACTTAAACTTGATTGTGAGGTTAACTTTCCCTTTACTTTCCCAGGCAGACAATGGCAGCCCCTGTGCTGGGTACCTGAGGGGGGTGGGATGGAGAGGTGAGTCAGTCTGTGCCCAATGATGCCCAATTGGCTCATAATAGTGGGACGTGATTGGCTCACCCCTGGGGGCGGGGCATACTAGCATGGGGGTGGAATGTGATGCATGACTTGGGCACTGGGCACTGCCCCTTGGCCCGGCTTTCTTCTGGCATGTTCTTTTTGTTTCCCTCCCTCTGCAGCCCGGATAGATCCATTTCCAAACGCTGCTCCAATCTGAGCACTTGCGTCCTGGGGAAACTGTCGCAAGAGTTGCACAAGTTGCAAAGTTACCCTCGTACCGACGTGGGCGCTGGTACCCCCGGCAAGAAGAGAAACATTCTGCCCGACATGGACAGTGACCGTTACAGCAGCTACGGGGAGCAGTTTGAGCATAACTAGAGCACGGAGCCCCTTTATTCATTTAGTTTGCTCCTTTTGTCACTCGATGCATGTGATGTTGTTTCCTGATTCAGCTCCGGACACTAAAACCCCCCCCCTGACTCGGATCTCAGATAGAATAGGGCACGGAATGGCAATTGATCATAACAGTGCGCCCCCTAGAGTCCACAATCATTTTGGGAATAGAGAAAAATAGACGTTTGTACCCTCAGATCGCAAGTGATCGTTTGGCGTCTGCGTGTGTGTGTGAATCGCCAGATCCGCGTAGGAACGCACACAGGCAGCCGCCTCACTCACCCAAATCATATCCTTACGCCTGGCCATGCAATTAATTAATAAACCTATTTTTCTACAAGTTATAAGGGTCTGATGTTTTAATTAAGGAGACAAAGGGTTAATAGGGAGAGGGAATTGTGTCGGGATTTATCCCTGTGCCAAGTTCATTAGACTGGAAAATAATCCAATAAGGTAATAGAATCACTGAGAGTAGGAACGAAGCCTCCGATTGGATGTAAGTGACAGGTAAGTGCCCCTCTCTTCTACTCTCGCTTTCTATTGGTTGAATATTATACTTACCTGCTGTGTATTGTACCTGTACTGATCCCTGTAATATCTAGATACAGAGATAGAGAATAGACAGACAAATTGATAGATGATAGATAGATAGATAGATAGATAGATAGATAGATAGATAGATAGATAGATAGATAGATAGTAGAGAAATAGTTAATAGATAGACAAATTGATTGATATATAGATAGATAGATAGATAGATAGATAGATAGATAGATACATAGATAGATGATTGATAGATAGATAGATAGATAGATAGATAGATAGACAGACAGACAGATAGATAGATATATAGATAGATAGATGGACTTATAGATATGATACATAGACAGATGATAGATAGATAGATAGATAGATAGATAGATAGATAGATAGATAGACAGATGGACTTATAGATATGATACATAGACAGATGATAGATAGATAGATAGATAGATAGATAGATAGATAGATAGATAGATAGACAGATGGACTTATAGATATGATACATAGACAGATGATAGATAGATAGATAGATAGATAGATAGATAGATAGATAGACAGATGGACTTATAGATATGATACATAGACAGATGATAGATAGATAGATAGATAGATAGATAGATAGATAGATAGATAGATAGATGGACTTATAGATATGATACATAGACAGATGATAGATAGATAGATGATAGATAGATAGATAGATGATAGATAGATAGATAGATAGATAGATAGATAGATAGATAGATAGATGGACTTATAGATATGATACATAGACAGATGATAGATAGATAGATAGATAGATAGATAGATAGATAGATGGACTTATAGATATGATACATAGACAGATGATAGATAGATAGATAGATGGACTTATAGATATGATACATAGACAGATGATAGATAGATAGATAGATAGATAGATTGACTGATAGTAAGTAGAATGAGACAGACAGACAGATATAGATTGAGATAGATAGTAAATAGGCAGACAGAAAGACAGACAGATATACAGACAGACAGACATTATTAGTTAGATAGATAGATAGATAGATAGATAGATAGAAAGTAGAAGGACAAACAGACAGACAGATTATTACATAGATAGATAGATAGACAGATGGATATACAGACAGACATTATTAGTTGCAGGTCCCTAACTGCACCATTGGCAGTGCCAGTGTTTGCCCGGTGCAGCCAGAAGGTGGCGCTCACCGTACGGGGGGCCCAGGCTGACGGAATGTTCCATTTATCTCCCAGCAGCAGTAGCAGTAGCAGTGTGACGGCACAGAAGCGAGCGTGTAACACGGCCACCTGCGTAACGCACCGCCTGGCAGACTTTCTCAGCAGGTCAGGGGGAATGGGCAAGAACAACTTCGTGCCAACCAACGTGGGCTCCAAGGCATTTGGCAGAAGGCGGAGGAGCCTTTACTTCTAAATGGAGGGATTACATCAGGAATATGGTACTTACTGTCCCCCCCCCCCATACAGGGGGTTGTCATTATCTCTCCTAAGGCCAATAATTCTCTTTATTATAAGTTACAGTTAGTACTGTCCTGCCCCCCCACTATGTGCCCCCCCTTACTGTCCCAGCTTTACTCCCACTATCTTTCTCACTGCTCCTCCCTATCCTCTGTGCTGCCTGTGCTCTCGTCATATACACACAGGGGTGAACTGACTGCATAGTGTACAGGCTATGAGCAAACTTAGGGGGCTGTTCCTGCTGAATTGTGCTTAGTACAGGGGAATCCCTATGTGCCATAGGTTTATGGTATCTCTCTGTACAGGCTATGGACAAACTTAGGGGGCTGTTCCTGCTGAATTGTGCTTAGTACAGGGGAATCCCTATGTGCCATAGTTTTATGGTATCTCTCTGTACAGGCTATGAGCAAACTTAGGGGGCTGTTCCTGCTGAATTGTGCTTAGTACAGGGGAATCCCTATGTGCCATAGTTTTATGGTATCTCTCTGTACAGGCTATGAGCAAACTTAGGGGGCTGTTCCTGCTGAATTGTGCTTAGTACAGGGGAATCCCTATGTGCCATAGTTTTATGGTATCTCTCTGTACAGGCTATGAGCAAACTTAGGGGGCTGTTCCTGCTGAATTGTGCTTAGTACAGGGGAATCCCTATGTGCCATAGTTTTATGGTATCTCTCTGTACAGGCTATGAGCAAACTTAGGGGGCTGTTCCTGCTGAATTGTGCTTAGTACAGGGGAATCCCTATGTGCCATAGTTTTATGGTATCTCTCTGTACAGGCTATGAGCAAACTTAGGGGGCTGTTCCTGCTGAATTGTGCTTAGTACAGGGGAATCCCTATGTGCCATAGTTTTATGGTATCTCTCTGTACAGGCTATGGGCAAACTTAGGGGGCTGTTCCTGCTGAATTGTGCTTAGTACAGGGGAATCCCTATGTGCATTAGTTTTATGGTATCTCTCTGTACAAGTCCATCTGTAGTTCCCCTTTAAAGTGTGTCATTTGACCACAACATCCAATACTCCGTGTGCTTATTTTCCAGATCGCCATGCCAACGGGACTTCCGAGTCGCCCTTCTTCCAGAAACCACATGACGAGAGCCAAACCAACAAACCGCCCCGCATTCAGCTAGAACCCCATGATCCGATTTCCTTTCCGTTTGCGTTCGGCGCCACTAGAGCACTTCCGTTACTCGCCCACCAAACCGACCAATCATTATATTCTTATATATTTTTTTTTATATTTTCAAATAAAATGTCATGGCATATAGTGACGATTTCTTTGCCGGCAGATATATATAAATACGTGCAACGTGACGGACGCGGTGTGTCATGCGCAGTCTGCGAATCTCGGGGATTATACACTATAGCTGCCCGTGTTGTCGTGCCTTGATGTATAACATGACTGATTGTACAGTATATTTAAGAAGAAAAAGAGAAAAAAAAAAACAAAAAAAAAAAATTATAAGAGAGAAAAATTCTTCGACATTGTATCAATTGTGAATTTCAGCAAGATTAAAAAAAAGTATTTTAGATACAATCGGATTGGCAGACTTTTCATTGCATATGGTGGTGACCCTTGAAAGGGGGTGGGGCAGGGGCGGGGTCTATATAAAAGAATCTGGGCATTAAACTCATTTCAGGGCAAAGATAATCAGTTGGGGCCACAATGGGACCCTCACAAAATCATAGACCCACTGAATATTATTCCTCCTCTTGTATCTGTGTGTATAAGGTGTGTGTGTAGGGACTGTATCTGTGTGTATAAGGTGTGTGTGTAGGGGCTGTATCTGTGTGTATAAGGTGTGTGTGTAGGGACTGTATCTGTGTGTATAAGGTGTGTGTGTAGGGACTGTATCTGTGTGTATAAGGTGTGTGTGTAGGGACTGTATCTGTGTGTATAAGGTGTGTGTGTAGGGACTGTATCTGTGTGTATAAGGTGTGTGTGTAGGGGCTGTATCTGTGTGTATAAGGTGTGTGTGTAGGGACTGTATCTGTGTGTATAAGGTGTGTGTGTAGGGACTGTATCTGTGTGTATAAGGTGTGTGTGTAGGGACTGTATCTGTGTGTATAAGGTGTGTGTGTAGGGACTGTATCTGTGTGTATAAGGTGTGTGTGTAGGGGCTGTATCTGTGTGTATAAGGTGTGTGTGTAGGGGCTGTATCTGTGTGTATAAGGTGTGTGTGTAGGGACTGTATCTGTGTGTATAGGTGTGTGTGTAGGGACTGTTCTGTGTGTATAAGGTGTGGTGTGTAGGGACTGTATCTGTGTGTATAAGGTGTGTGTGTAGGGACTGTATCTGTGTGTATAAGGTGTGTGTGTAGGGACTGTATCTGTGTGTATAAGGTGTGTGTGTAGGGACTGTATCTGTGTGTATAAGGTGTGTGTGTAGGGGCTGTATCTGTGTGTAATAAGGTGTGTGTGTAGGACTGTATCTGTGTGTATAAGGTGTGTGTGTAGGGACTGTATCTGTGTGTATAAGGTGTGTGTGTAGGGCTGTATCTGTGTGTATAAGGTGTTGTGTGTAGGGGCTGTATCTGTGTGTATAAGGTGTGTGTGTAGGGACTGTATCTGTGTGTATAGGTGTGTGTGTAGGGGCTGTATCTGTGTGTATAAGGTGTGTGTGTAGGGGCTGTATCTGTGTGTATAAGGTGTGTGTGTAGGGGCTGTATCTGTGTGTATAAGGTGTGTGTGTAGGGACTGTATCTGTGTGTATAAGGTGTGTGTGATAGGGACTGGTATCTGTGGTGTATAAGGTGTGTGTGTAGGGGCTGTATCTGTGTGTATAAGGTGGTGTGGTGTAGGGGGCTGTATCTGGTCGTATAGGTGTGCTGTGTAGGGGCTGTATCTGGTGTGTAATAAGGTGTTGTGTGTAGGGCCTGGTATCTGTGTGTATAAGGGTGTGTGTGGTAGCGGACTGTATCTGTGTGTATAAGGTGTGTGTGTAGGGACTGTATCTCGTGTCGTATAAGGTGTGGTGTGTAGGGACTGGTATCTGTGGTATAAGGTGTGTGTGTAGGGACCTGTATCTTAGTGGTGTAGGACTTATGGTGTAAGGTGGGTTAGGGACTGTCATCCTGTGTGTATAAGGTGTGGTGTGTAGGGACTGGTATCTTGTGGTATAAGGTGTGGTGTGTAGGGGCTGGTATCTGTGTGGTATAAGGTGTGTGTGTAGGGACTGTATCTGTGTGTATAAGGTGTGTGTGTAGGGACTGTATCTGTGTGTATAAGGTGTGTGTGTAGGGACTGTATCTGTGTGTATAAAGGTGTGTGTGTAGGGACTGTATCTGTGGTGTATAGGTGTGTGTGTAGGGACTGTATCTGTGTGTATAAGGTGTGTGTGTAGGGACTGTATCTGTGTGTATAAGGTGTGTTGTGTAGGGGGCTGTATCTGTGTGTATAAGGTGTGTGTGTAGGGACTGTATCTGTGTGTTATAAGGTGTGTGTGTAGGGACTGTATCTGTGTGTATAAGGTGTGTGTGTAGGGACTGTATCTGTGTGTATAAGGTGTGTGTGTAGGGACTGTATCTGTGTGTATAAGGTGTGTGTGTAGGGACTGTATCTGTGTGTATAAGGTGTGTGTGTAGGGACTGTATCTGTGTGTATAAGGTGTGGTGGTAGGGCTGTATCTGTGTGTATAAGGTGTGTGTAGGGACTGTATCTGTGTGTATAAGGTGTGTGTGTAGGGACTGTATCTTTTTTGTATAAGGTGTGTGTGTAGGGACTGTATCTGTGTGTATAAGGTGTGTGTGTAGGGACTGTATCTGTGTGTATAAGGTGTGGTGTGTAGGGACTGTATCTGTGTGTATAAGGTGTGTGTGTAGGGACTGTATCTGTGTGTATAAGGTGTGTGTGTAGGGACTGTATCTGTGTGTATAAAGGTGTGTGTGTAGGGACTGTATCTGTGTGTATAAGGTGTGTGTGTAGGGACTGTATCTGTGTGTATAAGGTGTGTGTGTAGGGACTGTATCTGTGTGTATAAGGTGTGTGTGTAGGGGCTGTATCTGTGTGTATAAGGTGTGTGTGTAGGGACTGTATCTGTGTGTATAAGGTGTGTGTGTAGGGACTGTATCTTTTTTGTATAAGGTGTGTGTGTAGGGACTGTATCTGTGTGTATAAGGTGTGTGTGTAGGGACTGTATCTGTGTGTATAAGGTGTGTGTGTAGGGACTGTATCTGTGTGTATAAGGTGTGTGTGTAGGGACTGTATCTGTGTGTATAAGGTGTGTGTGTAGGGACTGTATCTGTGTGTATAAGGTGTGTGTGTAGGGACTGTATCTGTGTGTATAAGGTGTGTGTGTAGGGACTGTATCTGTGTGTATAATGGTTCATAAAATACACAGTTGGGTCATTTCCCTATGGAACCAAACTGAAAATTATATCCTTATAATCGGAGCTTAGTGATGTAATATCTGTCACATGACTCACTAAAATTTGTATATTATTATAAATAACGTGCCCCCTGTTGTAAAAAATAAGGATATTAAAAGTCACTTTGGAGTTCCATAACCTTTATAAAAGCATTTGGCCATCGGCCTTTTACCTATATATGGTCATAGAACTGGTCAGGGACATATAATATCCTTATATTTTACAATAGGGGGCACTTTATTCACTATATATTATAAGGAACTCCTCGGGGACTTATAATATCCCTATATGTTACAATAGGGGGCACTTTATTCACTATATATTATAAGGAACTCCTCGGGGACTTATAATATCCCTATATGTTACAATAGGGGGCACTTTATTCACTATATATTATAAGGAACCCCTCGGGGGCTTATAATATCCCTATATGTTACAATAGGGGGTACTTTATTCACTATATATTATAAGGAACTCCTCGGGGATTTATAATATCCCTATATGTTACAATAGGGGGCACTTTATTCACTATATATTATAAGGAACTCCTCGGGGATTTATAATATCCCTATATGTTACAATAGGGGGTACTTTATTCACTATATATTATAAGGAACTCCTCGGGGACTTATAATATCCCTATATGTTACAATAGGGGGCACTTTATTCACTATATATTATAAGGAACTCCTCGGGGACTTATAATATCCCTATATGTTACAATAGGGGGCACTTTATTCACTATATATTATAAGGAACCCCTTGGGGACTTATAATATCCCGATATGTTACAATAGGGGGCACTTTATTCACTATATATTATAAGGAACCCCTCTGTGACTTATAATATCCCTATATGTTACAATAGGGGGTACTTTATTCACTATATATTATAAGGAACTCCTCGGGGACTCATAATATGTTACAATAGGGGGCACTTTAGTCACTATATATTATAAGGAACTCCTCGGGGGCTTATAATATCCCTATATGTTACAATAGGGGGCACTTTATTCACTATATATTATAAGGAACTCCTCGGGGACTTATAATATCCCTATATGTTACAATAGGGGGCACTTTATTCACTATATATTATAAGGAACTCCTCGGGGACTTATAATATCCCTATATGTTACAATAGGGGGCACTTTATTCACTATATATTATAAGGAACCCCTCGGGGGCTTATAATATCCCTATATGTTACAATAGGGGGCACTTTATTCACTATATATTATAAGGAACCCCTCGGGGGCTTATAATATCCCTATATGTTACAATAGGGGGTACTTTATTCACTATATATTATAAGGAACTCCTCGGGGACTTATAATATCCCTATATGTTACAATAGGGGGCACTTTATTCACTATATATTATAAGGAACCCCTCGGGGGCTTATAATATCCCTATATGTTACAATAGGGGGTACTTTATTCACTATATATTATAAGGAACTCCTCGGGGATTTATAATATCCCTATATGTTACAATAGGGGGCACTTTATTCACTATATATTATAAGGAACCCCTCGGGGGCTTATAATATCCCTATATGTTACAATAGGGGGTACTTTATTCACTATATATTATAAGGAACTCCTCGGGGATTTATAATATCCCTATATGTTACAATAGGGGGTACTTTATTCACTATATATTATAAGGAACTCCTCGGGGGCTTATAATATCCCTATATGTTACAATAGGGGGCACTTTATTCCCTATTTATTATAAGGAACTCCTCGGGGACTTATAATATCCTTATATGTTACAATTGGGGGCATTTATAACTAACTCCGTCAGTAACGGACATGGGAATATTCCGTTTTAGTCACACAGGTGGGAGCGAATCTTGATCTCCCAGAATTCCCTGCGGCAGGACCCCCATCATTCAATCAGGCAGATCACCCCCAGTTCCCCGAGCGGAACGACAGGAATAGTTACATTTATATCAAGTAAATACAATGTCATTGTGACAAGTGTTCCCAAAGTGACACATTCCCCCCCCCCCCCCCCCCCGCAGATCCCCCGTATACCGATCCTCGCAGTGTTGGGGGCTCGTCACCTTATTATTTCAGTTTATTGTCACCGCTCTGACAGGGAGACGGGAAGGAAATCGCCATGATATAAAGAAGCCTAAAATTAGTTCTACACCCAAGCAAGAGCTTCTGCTGGGAGCTGCCATATTAACCAGACACATTAAAGGGGAACTAAACCCAACCGTAAAGCTGCCCCACTGCGCCCCCTAGCTCTCTATAGAAGTTGATGAAAAACATAATTACACATGGAAACCAATTCCCCAATGAGAATTCTACTGACCCAAAGCTTAATTGACCAATGAGAATGCTGATTCCCTGTGTCAGGCCCCTTGCTGGTACCTTACATATAGAGATAATGATGGCATTTTCCCGTCATTATATGGCACAGGAATCAGACATGGGGATAAAGGGACAGACTTGTTCAGTGCTGGGAAACTGTGCTTATTGCTCCCAACTCCAATTGCAGGAACAGAGAACAGGGAGCCGGATTTACTCACATCAGCTGGGATTCTCATTGGAGGATTCTTTTGCATTTCTGCCAATGCGGGCCCTAGAGAGCTGGGAAAGTTTTATTGGGCAATATTGCTTTAAGAATCCAACCCTGATGTTGCTGGACTACAGCTCCCAGCATGCCTCACCTGTCATTATATGTTACATTATTCTGGGATTTGAAGTCCGGCAACAGCTGAATAACGTTTGGTTGAGCCGCGCTGTGCTGCAGGGTTTAGTTTCCCTTTATATATCTATTTCCAGCCAGGGCAGATGAGCATTTGCTATTGGAAGCTCTGTCTGCACTGCTGGTTCTGACTCCTGATACAACTCCCCAATACCCATTCATTCCTCATTCTCACTGGGTTTATAGTTATGTGTAACTGTCACTGTGTCTGTCCCTTTCCCTTCCCTGCACTGCTGGTTCTGACTCCTGATACAACTCCCCAATACCCATTCATTCCTCATTCTCACTGGGTTTATAGTTATGTGTAACTGTCACTGTGTCTGTCCCTTTCCCTTCCCTGCACTGCTGGTTCTGACTCCTGATACAACTCCCCAATATCCATTCATCCCTCATTCTCACTGGGTTTATAGTTATGTGTAACTGTCACTGTGTCTGTCCCTTTCCCTTCCCTGCACTGCTGGTTCTGACTCCTGATACAACTCCCCAATACCCATTCATCCCTCATTCTCACTGGGTTTATAGTTATGTGTAACTGTCACTGTGTCTCTCCCTTTCCCTTCCCTGCACTGCTGGTTCTGACTCCTGATACAACTCCCCAATACCCATTCATCCCTCATTCTCACTGGGTTTATAGTTATGTGTAACTGTCACTGTGTCTCTCCCTTTCCCTTCCCTGCACTGCTGGTTCTGACTCCTGATACAACTCCCCAATACCCATTCATCCCTCATTCTCACTGGGTTTATAGTTATGTGTAACTGTCACTGTGTCTGTCCCTTTCCCTTCCCTGCACTGCTGGTTCTGACTCCTGATACAACTCCCCAATACCCATTCATTCCTCATTCTCACTGGGTTTATAGTTATGTGTAACTGTCACTGTGTCTGTCCCTTTCCCTTCTCTGCACTGCTGGTTCTGACTCCTGATACAACTCCCCAATATCCATTCATTCCTCATTCTCACTGGGTTTATAGTTATGTGTAACTGTCACTGTGTCTGTCCCTTTCCCTTCCCTGCACTGCTGGTTCTGACTCCTGATACAACTCCCCAATACCCATTCATTCCTCATTCTCACTGGGTTTATAGTTATGTGTAACTGTCACTGTGTCTGTCCCTTTCCCTTCTCTGCACTGCTGGTTCTGACTCCTGATACAACTTAAACAATGCAACCCTACCCCAGTTCCCACAATGCATTGCACATTCCATGATTCACCTTTTGTTACAGGTCTAATAAGAACAATAAACATCATTTATTAGAAATACATTGGCTTTTATAATGCAAAGTTTGGGTTTACTTTCCCTTTAAAGGTAACCCAATGTATTTCTGTCCCTATAACAGCACCTAAATGTGGTATAAAACGGATAATGACATTCAGGGAGGCTGTTTGTGTGTCTCACAGTTCAGCCCTGATGAATTCTGGGAGATTGGCCCCATCTGTGCGCGGCTGGGAACCCCCTGCTATTGGTCCATATCTCTGCTATTAAATGGGATTCCCAGTCGCAGGGGGCAAACTGTGACCCTCGCTATCCATTTAGGATATTAGAGATTGGTGTTATTACTAACATTAACCTTCCGTCTGGCCCGGGGGGGGGTCCCAGCAGCGACTGGTGTAGCAGTGAGCTGACTGTATAAACAGCATCGGGGGGCGGGGGGGGGGGGCAATGGGACAGGGGGAGGGGCTTTCATTCTTTATTAAAGGGATACGGACACAGGAAAAGATGTTTTTTTTTCCAAAACCCATCAGTTAATAGGGCTTCTCCAGCTCTGTAATCTGTTTTTCCCATGGGGCTAGCCATATTCTTCATTTCCCAGGGTGCCACAGCCATGTGACCTGTGTTCTGATAAACTTCACTCACACTTTACTGCTGCGCTGCAAGTTGGAGTGATATCCCCCCCCTCCCCCCCAGCAGCCGATCAGCAGAACAATGGGAAAGGAGCAAGATAGCAGCTCCCAGTAGGTATCAGAATAGCACTCAATAGTAAGAAATCCAAGTCCGGCTTGGGACTCCTCCAGTTACATGGGAGTAGGAGAAACAATAGGTTAGCTGAAAGCAGTTCTAATGTGTAGCGCTGGCTGAAAGCTCAGACTCAGGCACACTTTACTGCTGCGCTGCAAGTTGGAGTGAACTACAACTCCCAGAATTCCCTATTGGTGGTCTATGCAGTCAGAACCGACAGTACAGAGAATAGCAAAGCGACAAACAGACACTGCTTTCAGTAGTGATTTCACAGCTAAACCCAAATAGAACCTCCCCGGAGCGCTGGCCCAGAGAGGCACTGAGTGGCCGACTACAACTCCAGACCCTTTTAAGGTTATTAGCTAAAAATGCAGTCTGACATCAGTGTTTATATTCCATTATGTTCCATCCCTGATAAACAATTCACTTAAATACACTCAATGCCAAACGGCGGCCGGGGAGATACACGTTCACTCTAATTATTAATACGGTTAATAATATATGATGTATTGGGCTCATTCTCCTGCTCCCGGGTCCGAAAGAAGGAAAATATTCTGGATTTGTTTAAAAGGCTAATTTTGCCTTTGCTATAAATTCTCATTTGCTAAATATTTGCACACAATGTAAGATAATACTTATATTAATAATATATTAATAATTATATATTATTCTGAGAGATGATGGTGCCTATAGTAGCAGTGAGGGGGATAATAGCCTCTGGGAAGGGACTGGGGCTGTGGGATAGCAGGTATAGTAGGGAGAGATGGTGCCTATAGTAGCAGTGGGGGGATAATAGCCTCTGGGAAGGGACTGGGGCTGTGGGATAGCAGGTATAGTAGGGAGAGATGGTGCCTATAGTAGCAGTGGGGGGATAATAGCCTCTGGGAAGGGACAGGGGCTGTGGGATAGCAGGTATAGTAGGGAGAGATGGTGCCTATAGTAGCAGTGGGGGGGATAATAGCCTCTGGGAAGGGACAGGGGCTGTGGGATAGCAGGTATAGTAGGGAGAGATGGTGCCTACAGTAACAGTGGGGGATAATAGCCTCTGGGAAGGGACTGGGGCTGTGGGATAGCAGGTATAGTAGGGAGAGATGGTGCCTATAGTAGCAGTGGGGGGATAATAGCCTCTGGGAAGGGACTGGGGCTGTGGGATAGCAGGTATAGTAGGGAGAGATGGTGCCTATAGTAGCAGTGGGATAATAGCCTCTGGAAGGGACTGGGGCTGTGGGATAGCAGGTATAGTAGGGAGAGATGGTGCCTATAGTAGCAGTGGGGGGATAATAGCCTCTGGGAAGGGACTGGGGCTGTGGAATAGCAGGTATAGTAGGGAGAGATGGTGCCTATAGTAGCAGTGGGGGGATAATAGCCTCTGGGAAGGGACTGGGGCTGTGGAATAGCAGGTATAGTAGGGAGAGATGGTACCTATAGTAGCAGTGGGGGGATAATAGCCTCTGGGAAGGGACTGGGGCTGTGGGATAGCAGGTATAGTAGGGAGAGATGGTGCCTATAGTAGCAGTGGGGGGATAATAGCCTCTGGGAAGGGATTGGGGCTGTGGGATAGCAGGTATAGTAGGGAGAGATGGTGCCTATAGTAGCAGTGGGGGGATAATAGCCTCTGGGAAGGGACTGGGGCTGTGGGATAGCAGGTATAGTAGGGAGAGATGGTGCCTATAGTAGCAGTGGGGGGTTAATAGCCTCTGGGAAGGGGACTGGGGCTGTGGATAGCAGGTATAGTAGGGAGAGATGGTGCCTATAGTAGCAGTGGGGGGATAATAGCCTCTGGGAAGGGACTGGGGCTGTGGGATAGCAGGTATAGTAGGGGAGAGATGGTGCCTATAGTAGCAGTGGGGGGATAATAGCCTCTGGGAAGGGACTGGGGCTGTGGGATAGCAGGTATAGTAGGGAGAGATGGTGCCTATAGTAGCAGTGGGGGGATAATAGCCTCTGGGAAGGGACTGGGGCTGTGGGATAGCAGGTATAGTAGGGAGAGATGGTGCCTATAGTAGCAGTGGGGGATAATAGCCTCTGGGAAGGGACTGGGGCTGTGGGATAGCAGGTATAGTAGGGAGAGATGGTGCCTATAGTAGCAGTGAGGGGGATAATAGCCTCTGGGAAGGGACTGGGGCTGTGGGATAGCAGGTATAGTAGGGAGAGATGGTGCCTATAGTAGCAGTGGGGGGTTAATAGCCTCTGGGAAGGGACTGGGGCTGTGGGATAGCAGGTATAGTAGGGAGAGATGGTGCCTATAGTAGCAGTGGGGGGATAATAGCCTCTGGGAAGGGACTGGGGCTGTGGGATAGCAGGTATAGTAGGGAGAGATGGTGCCTATAGTAGCAGTGGGATAATAGCCTCTGGGAAGGGACTGGGGCTGTGGGATAGCAGGTATAGTAGGGAGAGATGGTGCCTATAGTAGTAGTGGGGGGATAATAGCCTCTGGGAAGGGACTGGGGCTGTGGGATAGCAGGTATAGTAGGGAGAGATGGTGCCTATAGTAGCAGTGGGGGGATAATAGCCTCTGGGAAGGGACTGGGGCTGTGGGATAGCAGGTATAGTAGGGAGAGATGGTGCCTATAGTAGCAGTGGGATAATAGCCTCTGGGAAGGGACTGGGGCTGTGGGATAGCAGGTATAGTAGGGAGAGATGGTGCCTGTGTGCCCCCCCCACACTGGAGAAACAATCACGACTCTCATGTTGCCTTTAATTCCTCCTCGGTACAAATACAAATTAATTTACGTCTGTGCCGCTGTTCCTCACACTCGGGGTGGGTTTCATATCCCCCCATATAAGCCCGGCACAATCCCCCCTAAGCCGCGACTGGATTCCTGCCGATATGAAGAATACCGCCGCGCAGCTACAAATCCCCTTTATTGCGGCCTTAGCGGAGATTTCGGCTCCGGGTTTCAGGAAATTTCATTAATTGATTCCTCCTCCGGGGCCCAAAGCGAATGGATAAATCTGACGCCGAGCGGCGGCGTAACGACTCCGGCACGTTGGCAAAGTGGTCGTCACGGTTACTTGTCAGCCAATAACTGGCACCCAATATGCCTAAATATGAGCAATATGGGGTCCCCAGTCTGACGGAAAATCAAACCTGCCCAGTCAAGATCTGGCCAATTTTAGGCCCGTCGGGGTTGCCCATACATAGGCAGATAAGCTGCTGAATCTGCCCGTGTAAGGCTGCCTTTACTGAACCGTTTCCCTTCTTCCAAATGCGCTACACAACTCTCCTGCTTTATGGCTGATAGTCACATGTTTCAGAGCCGGGGATACTCAGAATGTTCTGGCACAGGCAGCTGCCCAGAGATGCCCCGAATATCCATAAGTGCCCTCGACTGGCAGCTGCTCCTGCCCAACCCTTCTCTGGCTCATTGCTATGTTGGTGCTTTATAAATAACACATTACAATAATTTATATAACTATTTATATATATATCATCTATATATCTGGATCTGCCAATTGGTCTATCTATCCAGGCTCGGACTGGGCCGGAAAAAACCCAGTGGGCCCTGCTGGGGGTGTAAGTGCCCCTGGGGTGGCAGCCCTTGTAGGCCTTGCACCCCCCAGTGCAACTCTCTATCAATCTATCTGTCTGTCTGTCTGTCTATCTATCATCTATCATCTATCTATCTATCTATCTATCATCTATCTATCTATCTATCTATCTATCTATCATCATCTATCATCTATCTATCTAACTATCTATCTATCATCTATCTATCTATCTATCTATCTATCTATCTATCTATCTATCATCATCTATCATCTATCTATCTATCTATCATCTATCTATCTTTCTATCTATCATCTATCTATCTATCTATCTATCATCTATCTATCTTTCTATCTATCATCTATCTATCTATCATCTATCTATCTATCTATCTATCTATCTATCTATCTATCTATCTATCTATCTATCTATCTATCATCTATCTATCTATCTATCTATCTATCTATTATCTATTATCTATTATCTATCTATCAATCTATCTATCTGTCTGTGTACAGGGGTGTGGAGGCCCCTGGGGTGGTGGCCCCTGTGGGCCTTGCACCCCCAGTCCAATCTTCTATCTATCTATCTATCTATCTATCTATCTATCTATCTATCTATCTATCTATCTATTATCGATCTATCTATCTATCATCTATCTATCATCTATCTATCTAACTATTTATCTATCTATCTATCTATCTATCTATCTAATCTATCTATCTATCTATCTATCATCTATCTATCTATCTATCTATCATCTATCTATCTATCTATCTATCTATCTATCTATCTATCTATCTATCTATCATCTATCATCTATCTATCATCTATCTATCTATTATCTATCTATCTATCTATCTATCTATCTATCTATCTATCTATCTATGTATCCCGGGTCGGGCTGTGCCGGGAATCATTGTTTAGTTGGGGCAACACTGTATCACAGTCACTAATTACCCCCCATTCTCAGCCCTATTGAACTTGCTGGAAATAAAAGTGACAGTTTCCCTTTAAGGCGCACCGTCGGCGAGTCTGTCGCCGGGAGACGCCGCCCTCTCCCCTAATTGCTAAATGTTGTCGGTTACTGAGCCCCCCGCCCCCCACCCCTTCGCTTTAGCGCCATGGAAACTTTATTAAATCACTAATAATATTTAGGCTCACAATGGAATTAGCTTTTAGCGGTACAAGTGTCAGTTGAAAATGAAATGTGAAAACGCGGATTGATCAAGCGCCGCGGAGAGAGGGGATTAGGGGGGAGAGGGAAGGGGCTTTCATGGCCGCCGGGGCTCCGAGCCGCGTAATAAAGGCGATTCGAAAACACTTTTCCATTTTGTTTAATTAAGGAAATAACCTCTTCCCCCCGGCGCGGGTTAAGCAGCGAGGTCTCAGCAGCGTCTGCACCGGGCGAGAATAGATAGGATTGGGGCCCTCTGTGGCTCTGTATGTGGCCCCCCCCATATGGGCAGGGTCCCTCTGTGGCTCTGTATGTGCACCCCCTCTGTCTGGGCAGGGTCCCTCTGTGTCTCTCCATTCTGTATGTGCCCCTCATCTTCCCCTCTGTCTGCGCAGGGTCCCTCTGTGTCTCCCCATTCTGTATGTGCCCCTCATCTTCCCCTCTGTCTGGGCAGGGTCCCTCTGTGTCTCCCCATTCTGTATGTGCCCCTCACCTTCCCCTCTGTCTGGGCAGGGTCCCTCTGTGTCTCCCCATTCTGTATGTGCCCCTCACCTTCCCCTCTGTCTGGGCAGGGTCCCTCTGTGTCTCCCCATTCTGTATGTGCCCCTCATCTTCCCCTCTGTCTGCGCAGGGTCCCTCTGTGTCTCCCCATTCTGTATGTGCCCCTCATCTTCCCCTCTGTCTGTGCAGGGTCCCTCTGTGTCTCCCATTCTGTATGTGCCCCTCATCTTCCCCTCTGTCTGGGCAGGTCCCTCTGTGTCTCCCCATTCTGTATGTGCCCCTCACCTTCCCCTCTGTCTGGGCAGGGTCCCTCTGTGTCTCCCATTCTGTATGTGCCCCTCATCTTCCCCTCGGTCTGGGCAGGGTCCCTCTGTGTCTCCCCATTCTGTATGTGCCCCTCACCTTCCCCTCTGTCTGGCAGGGTCCCTCTGTGTCTCTCCATTCTGTATGTGCCCCTCACCTTCCCCTCTGTCTGGGCAGGGTCCCTCTGTGTCTCCCCATTCTGTATGTGCCCCTCATCTTCCCCTCTGTCTGCGCAGGGTCCCTCTGTGTCTCCCCATTCTGTATGTGCCCCTCACCTTCCCCTCTGTCTGGGCAGGGTCCCTCTGTGTCTCCCCATTCTGTATGTGCCCCTCCCCTTCCCCTCTGTCTGGGCAGGGTCCCTCTGTGTCTCCCCATTCTGTATGTGCCCCTCACCTTCCCCTCTGTCTGGGCAGGGTCCCTCTGTGTCTCCCCATTCTGTATGTGCCCCCCCCTCTGTCTGGGCAGGGTCCCTCTGTGTCTCCCCATTCTGTATGTGCCCCTCACCTTCCCCTCTGTCTGGGCAGGGTCCCTCTGTGTCTCCCCATTCTGTATGTGCCCCTCACCTTCCCCTCTGTCTGGGCAGGGTCCCTCTGTGTCTCCCCATTCTGTATGTGCCCCCCCTCTGTCTGGGCAGGGTCCCTCTGTGTCTCCCCATTCTGTATGTGCCCCTCATCTTCCCCTCTGTCTGGGCAGGGTCCCTCTGTGTCTCCCCATTCTGTATGTGCCCCCCCTCTGTCTGGGCAGGGTCCCTCTGTGTCTCCCCATTCTGTATGTCCCCCCCCCCTCTGTCTGGGCAGGGTCCTTCTGTGGCTCCCCATTCTGTATGTGCCCCCCACCTTCCCCTCTGTCTGAGCAGGGTCCCTCTGTGTCTCCCCATTCTGTATGTGCCCCTCATCTTCCCCTCTGTCTGGGCAGGGTCCCTCTGTGTCTCCCCATTCTGTATTTGCCCCTCACCTTCCCCTCTGTCTGGGCAGGGTCCCTCTGTGTCTCTCCATTCTGTATGTGCCCCCCCCCTCTGTCTGGGCAGGGTCCCTCTGTGGCTCCCCATTCTGTATGTGCCCCTCACCTTCCCCTCTGTCTGGGCAGGGTCCCTCTGTGTCTCCCCATTCTGTATGTGCCCCCTCACCTTCCCCTCTGTCTGGGCAGGGTCCCTCTGTGTCTCCCCATTCTGTATGTGCCCCCCCTCTGTCTGGGCAGGGTCCCTCTGTGTCTCCCCATTCTGTATGTGCCCCCCCTCTGTCTGGGCAGGGTCCCTCTGTGTCTCCCCATTCTGTATGTGCCCCTCACCTTCCCCTCTGTCTGGGCAGGGTCCCTCTGTGTCTCCCCATTCTGTATGTGCCCCTCACCTTCCCCTCTGTCTGGGCAGGGTCCCTCTGTGTCTCCCCATTCTGTATGTGCCCCTCACCTTCCCCTCTGTCTGGGCAGGGTCCCTCTGTGTCTCCCCATTCTGTATGTGCCCCCCCCTCTGTCTGGGCAGGGTCCCTCTGTGTCTCCCCATTCTGTATGTGCCCCTCACCTTCCCCTCTGTCTGGGCAGGGTCCCTCTGTGTCTCCCCATTCTGTATGTGCCCCCCCCTCTGTCTGGGCCGGGTCCCTCTGTGTCTCCCCATTCTGTATGTGCCCCTCACCTTCCCCTCTGTCTGGGCAGGGTCTCTCTGTGTCTCCCCATTCTGTATGTGCCCCTCACCTTCCCTCTGTCTGGGCAGGGTCCCTCTGTGTCTCCCCCTTCTGTATGTGCCCCCCCCTCTGTCTGGGCAGGGTCCCTCTGTGTCTCCCCATTCTGTATGTGCCCCTCCGCTCTGTCTGGGCAGGGTCCCTCTGTGTCTCCCCATTCTGTATGTGCCCCTCACCTTCCCCTCTGTCTGGGCAGGGTCCCTCTGTGTCTCCCCATTCTGTATGTGCCCCCCCCTCTGTCTGGGCAGGGTCCCTCTGTGTCTCCCCATTCTGTATGTGCCCCTCACCTTCCCCTCTGTCTGGGCAGGGTCCCTCTGTGTCTCCCCATTCTGTATGTGCCCCTCACCTTCCCCTCTGTCTGGGCAGGGTCCCTCTGTGTCTCCCCATTCTGTATGTGCCCCTCACCTTCCCCTCTGTCTGGGCAGGGTCCCTGTCCCCTCTGTTGTCTCCCCCATTCTGTATGTGCCCCCCCCTCTGTCTGGGCAGGGTCCCTCTGTGTCTCCCCATTCTGTATGTGCCCCCCCCTCTGTCTGGGCAGGGTCCCTCTGTGTCTCCCCATTCTGTATGTGCCCCCCCGCTCTGTCTGGGCAGGGTCCCTCTGTGTCTCCCCATTCTGTATGTGCCCCCCCCCTCTGTCTGGGCAGGGTCCCTCTGTGTCTCCCCATTCTGTATGTGCCCCCCCCCTCTGTCTGGGCAGGGTCCCTCTGTGTCTCCCCATTCTGTATGTGCCCCTCACCTTCCCCTCTGTCTGGGCAGGGTCCCTCTGTGTCTCCCCATTCTGTATGTGCCCCCCCCTCTGTCTGGGCAGGGTCCCTCTGTGTCTCCCCATTCTGTATGTGCCCCTCACCTTCCCCTCTGTCTGGGCAGGGTCCCTCTGTGTCTCCCCATTCTGTATGTGCCCCTCACCTTCCCCTCTGTCTGGGCAGGGTCCCTCTGTGTCTCCCCATTCTGTATGTGCCCCCCCCTCTGTCTGGGCAGGGTCCCTCTGTGTCTCCCCATTCTGTATGTGCCCCCCCCTCTGTCTGGGCAGGGTCCCTCTGTGTCTCCCCATTCTGTATGTGCCCCCCCGCTCTGTCTGGGCAGGGTCCCTCTGTGTCTCCCCATTCTGTATGTGCCCCCCCCCTCTGTCTGGGCAGGGTCCCTCTGTGTCTCCCCATTCTGTATGTGCCCCCCCCCCTCTGTCTGGGCAGGGTCCCTCTGTGTCTCCCCATTCTGTATGTGCCCCTCACCTTCCCCTCTGTCTGGGCAGGGTCCCTCTGTGGCTCCCCATTCTGTATGTGCCCCTCACCTTCCCCTCTGTCTGGGCAGGGTCCCTCTGTGTCTCCCCATTCTGTATGTGCCCCCCCTCTGTCTGGGCAGGGTCCCTCTGTGTCTCCCCATTCTGTATGTGCCCCCCCTGTCTGGGCAGGGTCCCTCTGTGTCTCCCCATTCTGTATGTGCCCCCCCTGTCTGGGCAGGGTCCCTCTGTGGCTCTGTAGGTGCCGCTCCCATTGCAGTAAAGTTTCCAAGCGACACAGAGGGACAAAACAAAACAAAAAGCCACAATAACAACGTTCTGCAGACGGGAAGGGAATCGGCATCTGGAACAGTTTCTTTGGGGGGGGGGCAGGTTGTGGGGGCAGGTTGGGGGGGCAGATCTGGGGCCTATATTCAGGCAGGAGAATAGCTGCTAATTACAGAGGAGCCGTTACGCTCAGTAAGTTCCGACTCACAAGTTGTTATTATCCCCATTTCTGGGCAGGGAGTTCCCTCTCCCCAAACCCCCAACCAGACGGCGCTGGGGCATCAGGATATGGGGAGTCGGCTACGTTCACCCCCCGCTCGCTCTCCAGACGCTTCTGTAAAATGTTTCCCACGTTGCCCGGATACTCCAGCTGCTTCATATTCATATGAACTACACTTCCCAGCATGCTCAGCTGCTCAGTAGTCACACTTAGGGGCCTATTCGGACGGCAACATTCGCCATTTATTTTGCACCGTTATTTCAGCGAATTTTGTTTACGCAGCATAATAAATAGGCCCCTTCGCCCTATGGCGCGCGTATTGCTACCCCCCTATGCAGAGCCAGTAGCCAATAGGAACGCAGCAAGTCCTGACGGATACAATGTATCACAGTTTATCCCCCATTAGCGCTGGTTTATGAATGGCGCGGCTGTTGGATGAATGGGACGCACACAAGGGGCCTGTGTAACCCCCAGTGTCTGATATACAGGATATTGCGCTGGACTCTATGAGGGATGTTTGTGTAAAGCCGAAACCGCGACAGTAGGTACCGAAAACAGGAAACGAAGGGAAACAAATGTGGGTTTTGTCGCCATCGGACAAGGAAAATAAACAGCTTTTCCCTTCAGTCGGTCCCTCTCCTGCCCTGTTAAAGGGGAAGTTCACCTTTAATTTATCTGACCAAGTCTAAGCAACTTTTCAGTTGGTCTTCATTTTTTTTACAGCTTTTAAATGGGGGTCACTGACCCCGGCAGCCAAACCCTATTGCTCTGTGAGGCTCCAGTTTTATTGTTATGGTTACTTCTTTTCATTAGTTTTTCTATTCAGTATCTCTCCTGTTCACTCATTCAAACTCACTGCCTGGTTGCTAGGATAATGTCAACCCTAGCAACCAGTTGCTGAACAAAAAGCTAAGTAATTCACAAACCACAAATAATGAAAAATGAAGACCAACTGCAAATTGTCTCCAGATGTCACTCTCTACATCATACTGAACCCAGGACCTTTCCCATTCAGCTTTCTATTCAGCCCCTTCCCTATTCATATGTCTTTCATTCAAACCACTGCCTGGTTGCTAAGGTAATTTGGAGCCTAGCAACCAGACAGCTGTTATAACCCCAAACTGGAGAGCTTCTGAATGACTGAAATAATTAAAAATAATAAAAAATGAAGACCAGTTGCAATCTGTGCACTGTCAGTTCTCACTCATGACTTCTAATAGACATTTCCCATGAAGACCAATTGCAATCTGTGCACTGTCAGTTCTCACTCATGACTTCTAATAGACATTTCCCATGAAGACCAATTGCAATCTGTGCACTGTCAGTTCTCACTCATGACTTCTAATAGACATTTCCCATGCAGACCAATTGCAATCTGTGCACTGTCAGTTCTCACTCATGACTTCTAATAGACATTTCCCATGCAGACCAATTGCAATCTGTGCACTGTCAGTTCTCACTCATGACTTCTAATAGACATTTCCCATGCAGACCAATTGCAATCTGCGCACTGCCAGTTCTCACTCATGACTTCTAATAGACATTTCCCATGCAGACCAATTGCAATCTGTGCACTGTCAGTTCTCACTCATGACTTCTAATAGACATTTCCCATGAAGACCAATTGCAATCTGCGCACTGTCAGTTCTCACTCATAACTTCTAATAGACATTTCCCATGCAGACCAATTGCAATCTGCGCACTGTCAGTTCTCACTCATGACTTCTAATAGACATTTCCCATGAAGACCAATTGCAATCTGTGCACTGTCACTTCTCACTCATAACTTCTAATAGACATTTCCCATGAAGACCAATTGCAATCTGTGCACTGTCAGTTCTCACTCATGACTTCTAATAGACATTTCCCATGAAGACCAATTGCAATCTGTCAGTTCTCGCTCATGACTTCTAATAGACATTTCCCATGAAGACCAATTGCAATCTGTGCACTGTCAGTTCTCACTCATGACTTCTAATAGACATTTCCCATGAAGACCAATTGCAATCTGTGCACTGTCAGTTCTCACTCATGACTTCTAATAGACATTTCCCATGCAGACCAATTGCAGTCAGTGCACTGTCAGTTCTCACTCATGACTTCTAATAGACATTTCCCATGAAGACCAATTGCAATCTGCGCACTGTCAGTTCTCACTCATGACTTCTAATAGACATTTCCCATGAAGACCAATTGCAATCTGTGCACTGTCAGTTCTCACTCATGACTTCTAATAGACATTTCCCATGCAGACCAATTGCAGTCAGTGCACTGTCAGTTCTCACTCATGACTTCTAATAGACATTTCCCATGAAGACCAATTGCAATCTGTGCACTGTCAGTTCTCACTCATGACTTCTAATAGACATTTCCCATGAAGACCAATTGCAATCTGTGCACTGTCAGTTCTCACTCATGACTTCTAATAGACATTTCCCATGCAGACCAATTGCAGTCAGTGCACTGTCAGTTCTCACTCATGACTTCTAATAGACATTTCCCATGAAGACCAATTGCAATCTGCGCACTGCCAGTTCTCACTCATGACTTCTAATAGACATTTCCCATGCAGACCAATTGCAATCTGCGCACTGTCAGTTCTCACTCATGACTTCTAATAGACATTTCCCATGAAGACCAATTGCAATCTGTGCACTGTCAGTTCTCACTCATGACTTCTAATAGACATTTCCCATGAAGACCAATTGCAATCTGTGCACTGTCAGTTCTCACTCATGACTTCTAATAGACATTTCCCATGCAGACCAATTGCAATCTGCGCACTGTCAGTTCTCACTCATGACTTCTAATAGACATTTCCCATGAAGACCAATTGCAATCTGTGCACTGTCAGTTCTCACTCATGACTTCTAACAGACAACTCCCGGGGACATGAGGAAGGAATGAACATCAGCTGGAGTTTTACAGGCTGGAATGTGTCTCCAAGGCTCTGGGAGTGTTTATAGGGAAAAGCCGCAGGATTGCACCTCCCTGAAAGGAAAATAACCCCTTGGGGGGGGGGGGCAGAATTTCAAGACAGGAAAGTTTTATGGAATGTTCCGCCCGGCAAAGAGCTGGAATTTCTATGGGAAACACCTGCCCTGGGCTCTGTAGGTTCCATATCTCCTGCCCCGGGGGTTGTTAGACTCTTCCAGCCTATCCCATGGTGCAAAGTGTTCCCCCCCCCTCCCGGCACAAAATTGCTGAATTATTATTATTTTACTTGGCCTTTTCCCCCCCCCCCCCCGTTGGTCTCTAATTTCACTCCTCAAAGCCCGACCAACGGGCGCTCGTTAGGGGCCCCCGCCGCCAGTCTGCTTCTGTGCGAGGGCCGGACAGAAATAGAACCAACCGAGTGGCTGTTATTGGCCGGGGGCCCGAGCCCAACTGTCAGCCAAACTATGCGCCAGAGGTTTTTTTGATGGGCAGAGCGGCTGCGACTGGGGAGTAAATGTTACAAAAGGGGCTTTTTGTTATCCCGGCCGAGCAGCGAGGGAAGCGGAGGAGCAGCTCCGGCTGAGGATTTGGGGGCCCCCCTGTAACTCTACGTAAGTACAAATCTCATAGCAGATGAACTAAAGCGTCGGGGGGGGGGGGGTCTGGGAAGCACAAATGGTGTTTATTTAGAGATATTCTGAGACACTTTGCAATTGGTCTTCATTTTTTCTTTATTTGGGTTATTTCGCTTTGGCGTTTCAGCAGCTGTGGGGTTGCTAGGGTCCGAACAATCCTAGCAACCAAGCAGGGGTGCGAGTGAGACATTAGGATATGAATAGGGGAGGGACTGGATAGAAATATAAGGAATAAAAAGTAACAGTAACAATAAAACTGGAGCCTCACAGAGCAATAGGGTTTGGCTGCCGGGGTCAGTTATCCTGTTGCTAGGGCTCCAATTACCTTAGCAACCACAGAGTGATTTGAATGAGACACAGGAATATGAATAGGGGAGGAGCTGAATAGAAAGATAAGGAATAAAAAGTAACAATAATAATAAAACTGGAGCCTCACAGAGCAATAGGGTTTGGCTGCCGGGGTCAGTTATCCTGTTGCTAGGGCTCCAATTACCTTAGCAACCACAGAGTGGTTTGAATGAGACACAGGAATATGAATAGGGGAGGGGCTGAATAGAAAGATAAGGAATAAAAAGTAACAATAACAATAAAACTGGAGCCTCACAGAGCAATAGAAAGCATTTGAAAGCTGCAAAGATAATGAAGACCAATTGAAAAGTTGCTAATTCTATAACATACTCAAAGTTAATTTGAAGGGGAACCACCTCTTTCAGTAAACTTTTAGTATGTAATAGAATTAGCAACTTTTCAATTGGTCTTCATTAATTATTTTTGTATGTTTTTTTTTTTTATTATTTAAGTAAATAAAAAAATAATAAGTCAGCCTTCTGCTCACTCATTGTAGCTTTCAAATGGGGGTCACTGACCCCGGCAGCCAAACCCTATTGCTCTGTGAGGCTCCAGTTTTATTGTTATTGTTACTTTTTATTCCTTATCTTTCTATTCAGCCCCTCTCCTATTCATATTCCTATGTCTCATTCAAACTGCTCCCTGGTTGCTAAGGTAATTTGGACACTAGCAACCAGATAGCTGCTGAAATACCAAACTGGAAAGCTGCCGAACAAAAAGTGAAATAATTAAAAAAACTACAATTAATAAAAAAAATGAAGACCAATTGCAATTTGTCTCAGTATATTACTCTTTATATCATTCTAAGAGTTAACTCAAAGGTAAACAAGCCCTGTAATAGTCAATCCCTGCACATTCACTAACTGGATTGGAGGCGGGGGGATCGACCCCCATTACTCACCGAGCTCTGCCTTTTAAAAAAAATTGTGAGAGTAATTGCGCCGTTTATTGGTCGGTTTGGGTCAGACGGGACGTGTGTGACACTGAGATGAGGTTTTTTCTGATACAAAATGCACTTGAGGTTTAAAGAAATGTTATTAGAATTATTATGAACAATTTCATTCCCTAAAACTGCTTTGTAGAAAAACACAGAGTGGCAGCACTAGGTAGGTACCTAATATATAGGGGCAGAGACAGGGGAAAGTGTTGGAAGGGTTACTGCCTGCCCTGCTCTCATTTCCCTACAGAAATAGGGGTTGGTAGCACTAGGTAGGTACCTAATATATAGGGGCAGAGACAGGGGAAAGTGTTGGAAGGGTTACTGCCTGCCCTGCTCTCATTTCCCTACAGAAATAGGGGTTGGTAGCACTAGGTAGGTACCTAATATATAGGGGCAGAGACAGGGGAAAGTGTTGGAAGGGTTACTGCCTGCCCTGCTCTCATTTCCCTACAGAAATAGGGGTTGGTAGCACTAGGTAGGTACCTAATATATAGGGGCAGAGACAGGGGAAAGTGTTGGAAGGGTTACTGCCTGCTCTGCTCTCATTTCCCTACAGAAATAGGGGTTGGTAGCACTAGGTAGGTACCTAATATATAGGGGCAGAGACAGGGGAAAGTGTTGGAAGGGTTACTGCCTGCCCTGCTCTCATTTCCCTACAGAAATAGGGGTTGGTAGCACTAGGTAGGTACCTAATATATAGGGGCAGAGACAGGGGAAAGTGTTGGAAGGGTTACTGCCTGCCCTGCTCTCATTTCCCTACAGAAATAGGGGTTGGTAGCACTAGGTAGGTACCTAATATATAGGGGCAGAGACAGGGGAAAGTGTTGGAAGGGTTACTGCCTGCCCTGCTCTCATTTCCCTACAGAAATAGGGGTTGGTAGCACTAGGTAGGTACCTAATATATAGGGGCAGAGACAGGGGAAAGTGTTGGAAGGGTTACTGCCTGCCCTGCTCTCATTTCCCTACAGAAACATTATATGAGTGATTACAGTCAGTAGGTGGGTAATACAATATGTATATATACAGTATATATACAGAAACTTGTTTCTATTTCCTATAAAAGCCATTTCAGGTCAAGTGTTTCACTTCTAAAATATGTTGGTAGAGACATCAGTGTTTTAAATGTTTCTGGGAAAGAAGCTGCGGTTTTGCCCATAATAACATGTTCTTTACGCGACTAAAGGGAACCTAAAACTTAACAAAGGAATGCTGCACATTATGTTTTAGGCTTCTGTTCCAGCCCCAAAGTACAGCTGTGCTGCTGAAAATGCCACCAGTAGCCCCCCATCTTCTTTCTCATGGGCTGCTATGGTGCCTATAGTAAGCTAGGGAACCACTCACTATACAGTATATACACACTATAACGGGCCCACTATACAGTATATACACTATAACGGGCCCACTAAACAGTATATATACACTATAACGGGCACACTATACAGTATATACACTATAACGGGCCCACTATACAGTATATATACACTATAACGGGCCCACTATACAGTATATATACACTATAACGGGCCCACTATACAGTATATACACTATAACGGGCCCACTATACAGTATATATACACTATAACGGGCCCACTATACAGTATATATACACTATAACGGGCCCACTATACAGTATATACACTATAACGGGCCCACTATACAGTATATATACACTATAACGGGCCCACTATACAGTATATACACACTATAACGGGCCCACTATACAGTATATATACACTATAACGAGCCCACTATACAGTATATACACTATAACGGGCCCACTATACAGTATATACACACTATAACGGGCCCACTATACAGTATATACACTATAACGGGCCCACTATACAGTATATATACACTATAACGGGCCCACTATACAGTATATACACACTATAACGGGCCCACTATACAGTATATATACACTATAACGAGCCCACTATACAGTATATACACGATAACGGGCCCACTATACAGTATATATACACTATAACGGGCCCACTATACAGTATATATACACTATAACGAGCCCACTATACAGTATATACACTATAACGGGCCCACTATACAGTATATATACACTATAACGGGCCCACTATACAGTATATATACACTATAACGGGCCCACTATACAGTATATACACACTATAACGGGCCCACTATACAGTATATATACACTATAACGGGCCCACTATACAGTATATACACACTATAACGGGCCCACTATACAGTATATATACACTATAACGAGCCCACTATACAGTATATACACGATAACGGGCCCACTATACAGTATTTATACACTATAACGGGCCCACTATACAGTATATACACTATAACGGGCCCACTATACAGTATATACACACTATAACGGGCCCACTATACAGTATATATACACTATAACGGGCCCACTATACAGTATATATATACTATAACGGGCCCACTATACAGTATATACACACTATAACGGGCCCACTATACAGTATATATATACTATAACGGGCCCACTATACAGTATATACACACTATAACGGGCCCACTATACAGTATATACACTATAACGGGCCCACTATACAGTATATACACACTATAACGGGCCCACTATACAGTATATATACACTATAACGGGCCCACTATACAGTATATACACACTATAACGGGCCCACTATACAGTATATACACACTATAACGGGCCCACTATACAGTATATATACACTATAACGGGCCCACTATACAGTATATATATACTATAACGGGCCCACTATACAGTATATATACACTATAACGGGCCCACTATACAGTATATACACTATAACGGGCCCACTATACAGTATATATACTATAACGGGCCCACTATACAGTATATATACACTATAACGGGCCCACTATACAGTATATATACACTATAACGGGCCCACTATACAGTATATACACACTATAACGGGCCCACTATACAGTATATATACACTATAACGGGCCCACTATACAGTATATATACACTATAACGGGCCCACTATACAGTATATACACACTATAACGGGCCCACTATACAGTATATATACACTATAACGGGCACACTATACAGTATATATACACTATAACGGGCCCACTATACAGTATATATACACTATAACGGGCCCACTATACATTATATATACACTATAACGGGCCCACTACACAGTATATACACACTATAACAAACCCCTATACAGTATATACACACTATAACGGGCCCACTATACAGTATATATACACAATAACGGGCCCACTATACATTATATATACACTATAACGGGCCCACTACACACTATATATACACACTATAACGAACCCCTATACAGTATATACACACTATAACGGGCCCACTATACAGTATATACACACTATAACGGGCCCACTATACAGTATATATACACTATAACAGGCCCACTATACAGTATATATACACTATAACGGGCCCACTATACAGTATATACACACTATAACGAGCCCACTATACAGTATATACACACTATAACGGGCCCACTATACACCATATGCAGTAAATTATGGGCAAAGGGTAAGTTTTCCCTTTAAAATAACTTGTTGTCGCCATTTTTTCCCCAGTGTTTAATATTCAGCCACAATAAAATCCAGAGATTCCAGGCCGTTGTCGTTGCAGCTTTAATTGGTTCTGATCCTCCAGAAAGTCATAAGGAATTTGTAGAGACAATTGTGCTTTTGTTAGATGCCTTTTTGCTGCCTTGTGGCTCCGAGTGCGACTAAATAGTGTTGTGTTGTATCCTACAGCGCGGCCCGGGCACCTCTCTGTCTTACCCAGCCCTGGGACCAGAGGAATACCCCTACCTGCCCCAAGGTGAGATGCAACTGCCTCCTCCACTGACTGTCGCACATCTGCATTATCCAGTAGCACTATAAAAGGTGAGAATTTATCCCTTTAGTATTAGATTCTGTGAGCCAATATGTGCTTTTGGGGACTAAGCAAAGGGGGTGCTGTTCCTCTGGGGAGGGATTGGGGCTGTGGGATAGCAGGTATAGTAGGGAGAGATGGTGCCTATAGTAGCAGTGGGGGGATAATAGCCTCTGGGAAGGGACTGGGGCTGTGGGATAGCAGGTATAGTAGGGAGAGATGGTGCCTATAGTAGCAGTGGGATAATAGCCTCTGGGAAGGGACTGGGGCTGTGGGATAGCAGGTATAGTAGGGAGAGATGGTGCCTATAGTAGCAGTGGGGGGATAATAGCCTCTGGGAAGGGACTGGGGCTGTGGGATAGCAGGTATAGTAGGGAGAGATGGTACCTATAGTAACAGTGGGGGGATAATAGCCTCTGGGAAGGGACTGGGGCTGTGGGATAGCAGGTATAGTAGGGAGAGATGGTGCCTATAGTAGCAGTGGGGGGATAATAGCCTCTGGGAAGGGACAGGGGCTGTGGGATAGCAGGTATAGTAGGGAGAGATGGTGCCTATAGTAGCAGTGGGGGGATAATAGCCTCTGGGAAGGGACTGGGGCTGTGGGAGAGCAGGTATAGTAGGGAGAGATGGTGCCTATAGTAGCAGTGGGATAATAGCCTCTGGGAAGGGACTGGGGCTGTGGGATAGCAGGTATAGTAGGGAGAGATGGTGCCTATAGTAGCAGTGGGATAATAGCCTCTGGGAAGGGACTGGGGCTGTGGGATAGCAGGTATAGTAGGGAGAGATGGTGCCTATAGTAGCAGTGGGGGATAATAGCCTCTGGGAAGGGACTGGGGCTGTGGGATAGCAGGTATAGTAGGGAGAGATGGTGCCTATAGTAGCAGTGGGGGGATAATAGCCTCTGGGAAGGGACTGGGGCTGTGGGATAGCAGGTATAGTAGGGAGAGATGGTGCCTATAGTAGCAGTGGGGGGATAATAGCCTCTGGGAAGGGACTGGGGCTGTGGGATAGCAGGTATAGTAGGGAGAGATGGTGCCTATAGTAGCAGTGGGGGGATAATAGCCTCTGGGAAGGGACTGGGGCTGTGGGATAGCAGGTATAGTAGGGAGAGATGGTGCCTATAGTAGCAGTGGGGGGATAATAGCCTCTGGGAAGGGACTGGGGCTGTGGGATAGCAGGTATAGTAGGGAGAGATGGTGCCTATAGTAGCAGTGGGGGGATAATAGCCTCTGGGAAGGGACTGGGGCTGTGGGATAGCAGGTATAGTAGGGAGAGATGGTGCCTATAGTAGCAGTGGGGGATAATAGCCTCTGGGAAGGGACTGGGGCTGTGGGATAGCAGGTATAGTAGGGAGAGATGGTGCCTATAGTAGCAGTGGGGGGATAATAGCCTCTGGGAAGGGACTGGGGCTGTGGGATAGCAGGTATAGTAGGGAGAGATGGTGCCTATAGTAGCAGTGGGGGGATAATAGCCTCTGGGAAGGGACTGGGGCTGTGGGATAGCAGGTATAGTAGGGAGAGATGGTGCCTATAGTAGCAGTGGGGGGATAATAGCCTCTGGGAAGGGACTGGGGCTGTGGGATAGCAGGTATAGTAGGGAGAGATGGTGCCTATAGTAGCAGTGGGGGGATAATAGCCTCTGGGAAGGGACTGGGGCTGTGGGATAGCAGGTATAGTAGGGAGAGATGGTGCCTATAGTAGCAGTGGGGGGATAATAGCCTCTGGGAAGGGACTGGGGCTGTGGGATAGCAGGTATAGTAGGGAGAGATGGTGCCTATAGTAGCAGTGGGATAATAGCCTCTGGGAAGGGACTGGGGCTGTGGGATAGCAGGTATAGTAGGGAGAGATGGTGCCTATAGTAGCAGTGGGGGGGGATAATAGCCTCTGGGAAGGGACTGGGGCTGTGGGATAGCAGGTATAGTAGGGAGAGATGGTGCCTATAGTAGCAGTGGGGGGATAATAGCCTCTGGGAAGGGACTGGGGCTGTGGGATAGCAGGTATAGTAGGGAGAGATGGTGCCTATAGTAGCAGTGGGATAATAGCCTCTGGGAAGGGACTGGGGCTGTGGGATAGCAGGTATAGTAGGGAGAGATGGTGCCTATAGTAGCAGTGGGGGGATAATAGCCTCTGGGAAGGGACTGGGGCTGTGGGATAGCAGGTATAGTAGGGAGAGATGGTGCCTATAGTAGCAGTGGGGGGATAATAGCCTCTGGGAAGGGACTGGGGATACCATGAGTAGCTACAGAGACTCGTGACCTTACAAGCTCTTTATGTTTAATCGGATCAGGGAGCGCTTGTATTCAGACTCGGGGACTCAGTCGTCGCTCTGATCAGATATAAATCCATTACTTTTATTTCTGAAATAGATTCCTTTATGCCGGGTTCAGTTAATGCATTAAGCAGGGAATTCATTTTCAATTTTGGAAGCGGCGAGTACAATCTCCCTTCCCATAATGCACTTGGCTCCGAAACCTTTTTAACTTTGCAGATTCAGCGCGTCCAAATTCTCTAAATCAAAGACTTAATTGAAACCTTTCCCAGAATCCCCTGGGTTCCTTTGAGCAGAAGACATGGCCGCCCACAGTAGTTTGGATGAAGTTTCAGGCGCAGTACCCATTCCCACCTGCTCTTTCCCATAGGGCAGCAACAGAACAGCGCCCCCACTTGTGCTGTAGATAAGTGAAGGCAATTGAATGGTTTTAGTGCTATTTATAAAGGTAACTGTTTTTGCAAGCAGTATTTTCTTATCCATTTCTGTGCTGATCAGGAGTCGGAACCAGCAGTGCAGGGGATAAGCATCCAGACAGTGATGAATAGTAAATGGAAAATGACTAAGAATCATATTTTATTTCATTAGGCAGAAACAGGTTTTGGGTGGAGTTTCCCTTTATTAAGAAAAGAACTTTTGCCCGTGATTAAGGGCTTGTAACTCATTTTTAGGAAGAGAAATCTGCTTCTGTGATTTGTATATCTGGCCCATAATAATACAGAGCCCCTGTAATTTAGCTCATTGTGGGGGGGGGGGGGGGGGGGGGGGGGGGGGTTGGAGCCACAACAGTTCAGCCACACGCCATTGGCATCGCTTGGTCTCTGTACAAAGGCCCTTTGTTCCTCTGGGGCTAATTCTTTCCATACAGACTCCAAGCAAATCTTTCCAAGCCCAAGTGTTTCTGCAGAACTGCAAAATACTGATCCGATTCATCCTCTCTCCTCTGGGGCACTGATACCTCTTCCCTTCCCTGAACCCTTTCCTCTTATTCCCTTCACTAAATCCCTGGGAGGAATCCCAGCAGCTCTAAGGGAAACACTATGGCACCTCCTACCCATATGTATAAATACAAATATACAGAGAAGGAATGCTCTGGGCACACAATAAGCTGTACCCCCATACTGTACTGTCTAAGGGAAACACTATGGCACCCCCTACCCATATGTATAAATACAAATATACAGAGAAGGAATGTTCTGGGCACACAATAAGCTGTACCCCCATACTGTACTGTCTAAGGGAAACACTATGGCACCCCCTACCCATATGTATAAATACAAATATACAGAGAAGGAATGTTCTGGGCACACAATAAGCTGTACCCCCATACTGTACTGTCTAAGGGAAACACTATGGCACCCCCTACCCATATGTATAAATACAAATATACAGAGAGGGAATGTTCTGGGCACACAATAAGCTGTACCCCCATACTGTACTGTCTAAGGGAAACACTATGGCACCCCCTACCCATATGTATAAATACAAATATACAGAGAAGGAATGTTCTGGGCACACAATAAGCTGTACCCCCATACTGTACTGTCTAAGGGAAACACTATGGCACCTCCTACCCATATGTATAAATACAAATATACAGAGAAGGAATGTTCTGGGCACACAATAAGCTGTACCCCCATACTGTACTGTCTAAGGGAAACACTATGGCACCCCCTACCCATATGTATAAATACAAATATACAGAGAAGGAATGTTCTGGGCACACAATAAGCTGTACCCCCATACTGTACTGTCTAAGGGAAACACTATGGCACCTCCTACCCATATGTATAAATACAAATATACAGAGAAGGAATGTTCTGGGCACACAATAAGCTGTACCCCCATACTGTACTGTCTAAGGGAAACACTATGGCACCCCCTACCCATAAGTATAAATACAAATATACAGAGAAGGAATGTTTTGGGCACACAATAAGCTGTACCCCCATACTGTACTGTCTAAGGGAAACACTATGGCACCTCCTACCCATATGTATAAATACAAATATACAGAGAAGGAATGTTCATTGAATATTTAACAGCGCCACCATCCTTTACACTAGGGTACTGCAGGCCCATAGTGAATATGACCAGGTGGAAGGATTAGGGAGTCAGATGGTGCCATATGTAATGACAAATGATTTATTCATGGGTTTCACACTGGTACCTTTGTCACATTCTCCCATGTCCGTAACTGAAATGTCTCGTTCATCCTGGTTATGGGGCCGGTTCCATTTTGCTAATAACCCAATTGTGTCTCTATTGTAGCTGTTTGTGTTCAGCCGTTTTTTGTGGCTTCTTTCCCGCTTCCCTGAGCTGCCCCACGTGCCCCATAGCCCAAGGTGCCGCACAAGAGAAGCCCCAGTGCACCTGAATGGCCGCTATCAGTTTACACCCAAGTAAATGTTTTATGTGCTTAGCAGCCTGTCAGTCCCACAGCCCCTTGCACTATCAGATCCTTGCACCAACGGGTAGTGAGCTCTGCGGCACAGGGAATTGCTTTACTATATCCCCTGGTTCCGACATTGCCCCGGGGTGGAATTTACTGACGAATAGCGGAGACAATGGGTGAGTGATACCTGATGCCCTATTACCCCCCCCCCATGCAATATCCTTACTAAGTACTTAGGGGAAAAGCAGATAATAAGCAGTCGGTTCTTGCAGTTATAATAAGAAAAGCAAGCTTCTGATTGGTTGTGGGATATTGGGGCAAATTCTCCTGAGTACTTAATACCGGGGGCAAGTATTTCTTAGTATCACAGGGACATCCAGGGAGGCTGCAGTGTGAGTGGAGGCAGCAGGGGTGGATAGTGGAGTCTGGTGCAATTAATCTGCTGGGTTTCTTAGTGGGATCCTAGTGCTTCTATGGCAGTCAGTTATTTACACAATTACCCAACACAAGCGCTGGGGGGCGCTACAGCCTTTCCAAGACAATCAAGGCCCTTTTACCTTGGAGGTATCTGCCCCATTAGCCCTAGGGACCCAATCCCAAAACCCAAAATCTTACCCCATCTTTATTGCCCCGAAACAACCACATCCCCTGTCATTTCTAACAGCATCTCCCCGTACATCCCAGCCTCTCTGTGTGTGACTTGCCCTCTCTCGTGGCAACATTACACCACTCGTCCTATTGCCCTTCCCCATATGTACTTCCCTATCAGGTTCCACCTCCTACCCACCATCTGTCTGCTGAAACCCTACCCACTGCACCTAGCACCCAGCACCCAGCACCCTGCCTGCAAGAGACACAGACAGGATACCCCTTTGAGTTAACTTTTAGTATGACGTAGAGAGTAATATTCTGAGACAATTTGCAATTGGTCTTCATTTTGTATTATTTGTAGTTTTTTTTAGTTATTTTGCTTTTTGTTCAGCAGCTCTGCAGTTTGGCGTTTCAGCAGCTATCTGGTTGCTAAGGTCCAAATGACCTTAGTGACCAGGGAGTGGATTGAATGAGAGGCTGGTATATAAATAGGGGAGGGGCTGAATAGAAAGATAAGGAATAAAAAGTAACAATAACAATAAAACTGGGGCCTCACAGAGCAATAGTTATTTGGTTGCCGGGGTCAGTGACCCCCATTTGAATGCTGCAAAGAGAAGAAGAATAAGGGAAATAATTAATAAACTATAAGAAATAAATAACGAAGACCAATTGAAAAGTTAATTAGAACTGGCTATTTATAACATACTAAAGGTTGACTCGAAGGTGAACATACACATTATGTGCACCCTAAAGTGTCCAATTGACATCTGGGCAATTTTGGCCATATATTGGTCGGGGGGGGGGCCTGCCGGAGGGCCCCCCAGTCTTAAGGAGCCGAATCCCCAGTTGAAATCTGACCACTTTCAAAATTACCCCAACCAGGTGCCATTATTACAATATAATTTCCCCTCTGCCCCTGTCACATGATAGATGTCTAATTAGGATTTTGCCCAATCGGGGTTTCCCTTGATTATTTGCACAATAAAATGAAATTGTGTTTGTTCCAATGAACCTGTACATATATTTATATTTATTTCCTTTTATAATACGTGGAATGGAGGCGCCACCTGCGCCGGTCGGAAGGATCACGCCATTATTTGTTGTAATTAGGGGCCAATTCATTGTTTTCTATATTTATTGCACAGAAATCCGTATTGTGCTGCTGAAATGAAACAATATAAGATTATAATGGCCCCCATCCTCCTCCCATGAGCCTATGAGTAAGTGAGCCGGGCTTATACACTACAGACCCCCCCGTATATCTGTATTATATAGATTCTCTCTGTATTAAACACCTGAGCACAGGCAGTAAATAGAAATGAACCCCCCGCTGAATGGAATAACCCTCTCTGCCCCCCACTTGTCTAATGATGCACAATGAATAAATCGGGGTCCTCGTAGGTTTAACTTTCCTATAATCCCAATAAATGTTCCGTAAAACACAGGAATGAAGATTATTCTGCCCAGAAAACCCTTTTATCTGTCTATTTGCATTGATACATATGTGCAGGAACTGCCTTTGCTGATGTAAAGGGAATGATCAATAACACAAGCCTTTTGGGGGTGCCACTGCAGCTTTAATGGGAGCCCCCAGTATAATGGCCCTTGTAGTAGTGGGTGCAACGGATACACTGAAGATCTATATAAACTGCCTATTTACTTATATATATCCAATAGGGTTTCCTGACTGAATATGAACATGGGAAAGGCAGGGATTGGTATTTTGTTTGTGACACTAATGGAAATATTCATATATAAGTTTAATTATTTGCCTCCATTTCTTTTTTGCCCTTCTATCCGTAAAGCAGCTCAGCTTCATGGTACAGTCTTGCAAAGAACTCCATTGTTCAAACAGTTTAGGGGCTGTTCCTGCTGAATTGTGCTTAGTACAGGGGAATCCCTATGTGCCATAGTTTTATGGTATCTCTCTGTACAGGCTATGGGCAAACTTAGGGGGCTGTTCCTGCTGAATTGTGCTTAGTACAGGGGAATCCCTATGTGCCATAGTTTTATGGTATCTCTCTGTACAGGCTATGGGCAAACTTAGGGGGCTGTTCCTGCTGAATTGTGCTTAGTACAGGGGAATCCCTATGTGCCATAGTGTTATGGTATCTCTCTGTACAGGCTATGAGCAAACTTAGGGGGCTGTTCCTGCTGAATTGTGCTTAGTACAGGGGAATCCCTATGTGCCATAGTTTTATGGTATCTCTCTGTACAGGCTATGGGCAAACTTAGGGGGCTGTTCCTGCTGAATTGTGCTTAGTACAGGGGAATCCCTATGTGCCATAGTTTTATGGTATCTCTCTGTACAGGCTATGGGCAAACTTAGGGGGCTGTTCCTGCTGAATTGGGCTTAGTACAGGGGAATCCCTATGTGCCATAGTTTATGGTATCTCTCTGTACAGGCTATGGGCAAACTTAGGGGGCTGTTCCTGCTGAATTGTGCTTAGTACAGGGGAATCCCTATGTGCCATAGTTTTATGGTATCTCTCTGTACAGGCTATGGGCAAACTTAGGGGGCTGTTCCTGCTGAATTGTGCTTAGTACAGGGGAATCCCTACGTGCCATAGTTTTATGGTATCTCTATGTACAGGCTATGGGCAAACTTAGGGGGCTGTTCCTGCTGAATTGTGCTTAGTACAGGGGAATCCCTATGTGCCATAGTTTTATGGTATCTCTCTGTAAAGGCTATGGGCAAACTTAGGGGGCTGTTCCTGCTGAATTGTGCTTAGTACAGGGGAATCCCTATGTGCCATAGCGGCAGCCAAACCTTATTTATGGTGAGGGAGGGAAGAATGTGTGTGCTTTCTGTTAAGATTTATTAAAACCCCACCGCTTCACTGAACTGATAAGATTTCTTTATATTTCGGATCCCAATTCCCCATCAACTCTGTCTTATTCAACCGCAGAGGGAAACAGAAACCTTTCTATTCGGCTGCCAGACTCATTTCCTCGCTGCAACAGTGAATAAATGGGACATGAAATGCACGTTACTCTCCTACAGCTGAGATTTCATTTATATCAAAGGGCAACTGAGTGGAAGCTAAAAATATTCTCTGAGTATAAATCATGAACATCACCCAATATTCCTCTTGGCTTCACACTAAAGTAATTAGGAGCATCCCCTCATGTACCGAGATCAGTAATAATAAAGATAATCAGGATCTGTGCCACTGTGACAGAATGCTCTGTTATACAGATAGCTAGAATCTCACCCATAAAGCAGGGCAGGACTGCTGCTTACAATGGGGGGATCAGATAGGATCTGTGCCACTGTGACAGAATGCTCTGTTATACAGATAGCTAGAATCTCAGCCATAAAGCAGGGCAGGACTGCTGCTTACAATGGGGGGGATCAGATAGGATCTGTGCCACTGTGACAGAATGCTCTGTTATACAGATAGCTAGAATCTCAGCCATAAAGCAGGGCAGGACTGCTGCTTACAATGGGGGGGGGATCAGATAGGATCTGTGCCACTGTGACAGAATGCTCTGTTATACAGATAGCTAGAATCTCAGCCATAAAGCAGGGCAGGACTGCTGCTTACAATGGGGGGATCAGATAGGATCTGTGCCACTGTGACAGAATGCTCTGTTATACAGATAGCTAGAATCTCAGCCATAAAGCAGGGCAGGACTGCTGCTTACAATGGGGGGGATCAGATAGGATCTGTGCCACTGTGACAGAATGCTCTGTTATACAGATAGCTAGAATCTCAGCCATAAAGCAGGGCAGGACTGCTGCTTACAATGGGGGGGGATCAGATAGGATCTGTGCCACTGTGACAGAATGCTCTGTTATACAGATAGCTAGAATCTCAGCCATAAAGCAGGGCAGGACTGCTGCTTACAATGGGGGGATCAGATAGGATCTGTGCCACTGTGACAGAATGCTCTGTTATACAGATAGCTAGAATCTCAGCCATAAAGCAGGGCAGGACTGCTGCTTACAATGGGGGGATCAGATAGGATCTGTGCCACTGTGACAGAATGCTCTGTTATACAGATAGCTAGAATCTCAGCCATAAAGCAGGGCAGGACTGCTGCTTACAATGGGGGGGATCAGATAGGATCTGTGCCACTGTGACAGAATGCTCTGTTATACAGATAGATAGAATCTCAGCCATAAAGCAGGGCAGGACTGCTGCTTACAATGGGGGGATCAGATAGGATCTGTGCCACTGTGACAGAATGCTCTGTTATACAGATAGATAGAATCTCAGCCATAAAGCAGGGCAGGACTGCTGCTTACAATGGGGGGGGGGGGGGGGGGGGGGGGGGATCCAATAGAAGAATAAAAGTGCCTTAGCTTTATCTTTTGATTTTGGCCACCAGTGAAAGCTAATGGATCTTCCCTGTTATGAAGAGAGACTGACCCAGCTGTGATTGTTTACGTGGGAATTAAGGGGATTATGGGGGGACATGACTTCTCTATATTAGGGGACAATACAACAAACTCTGTAGCTCCTTATTGTTATAATAAAAGAGATTTGACACTGACAGGGCTGGCGGATACAATAGACAGATTCAGGGAAGAGAATTAGTGTTATTACTGGGCCTTGGTCCATGTTTCCTGGAAAATCTTCATTTTCTCTGGTTCTGGGATTATTCAGGGGTTTATGTGGATTTTAAGGGTTGAACTTAATGAACATGTGTCTTTTTTCATGTTATTCTGCTTTGACAGAGTCCCAACCTCCACAGAACTGGACTGGTTCCCCCGGTTCTGGTTCTTACTGTGCCAATGAAACCATTAGGGTACAGAGGGGCAGGAAGGCAGTTTATACAGCCGGCTGGGGCTAAGTACCCCCCTCCCCTCCAATAGGAGCCAACGAGCCTTCACTTTCCCACATCTAATTGAATCATTTACAGTAACGAGCCGTCATTTCCTGAGTAATTCGGCTGCATTTGCCAGCGGGCGGCGGGGAAGCACTTAATGAGTTACAGGATCTCAGTTTGGCTCATAGGAAAATGCACAGAATAAAACTCAGGTAAAAATCCCCCAGCCCTGTAATATACTGTAATATACTGTAATATACTGTAATATACTGTAATATACTCAAGCCTGGCAAAGCTTGCTGGGAGCTGTAGTTCTGTAGCAAACATAAAATACCCTGCTTTATATGGGCAAGTATTTAACCATAACCACATTCCCTGTAAGCTGCCATCACGGTACTCTAGTCCCACCCACTGCCTGCCCCTTTAAACTGCCATCAGTGTCCTAGTCCCACCCACTGCTTGAGACTCCTTGCCCCTTTAAATTACCATTAGTGTCCTAGTCCCACCCACACTTTGAGTTACAGCCTCCCTGCCCCTCCCCCTGTAAATTTCCATCCGAGTGTCCCACCCATTGCTTAAGTCACAGACTCCCTGCCCCTCCCCCTGTAGGCTGCAATCATAGTGTTCTAGTCCCACCCACTGCTTAAGACTCCTTGCCCTTGCCCCTTTAAATTACCATTAGTGTTCTAGTCCCACCCACACTTTGAGTTACAGCCTCCCTGCCCCTCCCCCTGTAAATTTCCATCAGAGTGTCCCACCCACTGCTTAAGTCACAGACTCCCTGCCCCTCCCCCTGTAGGCTGCAATCATAGTGTTCTAGTCCCACCCACTGCTTAAGTCACAGACTACCTGCCCCTCCCCCTGTAGGCTGCAATCATAGTGTTCTAGTCCCACCCACTGCTTAAGTCACAGACTCCCTGCCCCTCCCCCTGTAGGCTGCAATCATAGTGTTCTAGTCCCACCCACTGCTTAAGTCACAGACTCCCTGCCCCTCCCCCTGTAGGCTGCAATCATAGTGTTCTAGTCCGACCCACTGCTTAAGACTCCTTGCCCTTGCCCCTTTAAATTACCATTAGTGTTCTAGTCCCACCCACACTTTGAGTTACAGCCTCCCTGCCCCTCCCCCTGTAAATTTCCATCAGAGTGTCCCACCCACTGCTTAAGTCACAGACTCCCTGCCCCTCCCCCTGTAGGCTGCAATCATAGTGTTCTAGTCCCACCCACTACTTAAGTCACAGACTACCTGCCCCTCCCCCTGTAAATTTCCATCAGAGTGTACAACCCACTGCTTAAGTCACAGACTACCTGCCCCTCCCCCTGTAAGCTGTAATCAGAGTGTTCTAGTCCCACCCACTGCTTAAGTCACAGACTCCCTGCCCCTCCCCCTGTAGGCTGCAATCATAGTGTTCTAGTCCCACCCACTGCTTAAGTCACAGACTACCTGCCCCTCCCCCTGTAGGCTGCAATCATAGTGTTCTAGTCCCACCCACTGCTTAAGTCACAGACTACCTGCCCCTCCCCCTGTAAATTTCCATCAGAGTGTACAACCCACTGCTTAAGTCACAGACTCCCTGCCCCTCCCCCTGTAAGCTGTAATCAGAGTGTTCTAGTCCCACCCACTGCTTAAGTCACAGACTCCCTGCCCCTCCCCCTTTAAGCTGTAATCAGAGTGTTCTAGTCCCACCCACTGCTTAAGTCACAGACTACCTGCCCCTCCCCCTGTAAGCTTCCATCAGAGTGTTCTAGTCCCACCCACTGCTTAAGTCACAGACTACCTGCCCCTCCCCCTGTAAGCTTCCATCAGAGTGTTCTAGTCCCACCCACTGCTTAAGTCACAGACTACCTGCCCCTCCCCCTGTAAGCTTCCATCAGAGTGTTCTAGTCCCACCCACTGCTTAAGTCACAGACTCCCTGCCCCTCCCCCTGTAAGCTGTAATCAGAGTGTTCTAGTCCCACCCACTGCTTAAGTCACAGACTCCCTGCCCCTCCCCCTGTAAGCTGTAATCAGAGTGTTCTAGTCCCACCCACTGCTTAAGTCACAGACTCCCTGCCCCTCCCCCTGTAAGCTGCAATCAGAGTGTTCTAGTCCCACCCACTGCTTAAGTCACAGACTACCTGCCCCTCCCCCTGTAAGCTGCAATCAGAGTGTTCTAGTCCCATAAGCTGCCATTAAACCTGTTCTGGTTAAATAAAATAAGAACTGACAATTTGGGGCGAATCTTTGCTCAAAATGATTCTATTTTCGCTCTCAGTCCTCTGTAGCTCAGATCCCACCTGGTGGCGCTGTTCTATTGCAGCCAATGGGAAACCTCTGCCGCTGGCAGGTAAGAGGCGGTACTGCAAGTGATCTGACTGCCAATATTGCACCTTCAGTGCATTTCCCCATAGGAATAAAGGGACGATACTCGGCCGAACCCTCCCCATGTAACAAAGTAACAAATGTAACGAGCGACGGTTGGGAAATATCATTTCATTTATGGGCAAATGGCGACCTTTCTATTTATGTCTGATTTATTTATTCTTTATCTTTTATTTATAACAGTTATTACGCGCCGCATATCTGATCCGTACGTACGGAGTCGGAACAGACCTTTATTGCCTTCTTATGAATTCACTTGTTTGCCGGAGGGGAGGCAGGAGCAAGGGATTGTGGGGAAATACTGCAGGGGGTGATGGGTAATCGCTTCTCTTTTGTTAATTCCAAATATATTTTATTTTCAGGGGAAAAAGAGCGGGGGGGGGGCAGTGTAATAATGAAAAGATTCAAATGCTACAAAAGCTCTTGTTCTTGTGTTTAATCAGATTATTGACTTATTTCCTTTTTCTTAGTAGGAAATTGATCAACTGTTTCTCTCCTCACCCCCCTCTCTTGCCCCCAACTGTGTCCATTATCCCTTCCCCTCTCTCCTTCTGTCTCTCATCCCCTCTCCTTTCCTTTTCTATTCCCCCCCCCCAACTGTTTGGCCTTACTCCCCCCCATCCTCCCTCTTCTCCCCCCTTCTATATTTCCCCTCTCCCCCCATTTGTCTCTCTACTCCCCGAACCCCCTTTCCCTTCCCCTCTCTCCTTCTGTCTCTCATCCCCTCTCCTTTCCTTTTCTATTCCCCCCCCAACTGTTTGGCCTTACTCCCCCCCATCCTCCCTCTTCTCCCCCCTTCTATATTTCCCCTCTCCCCCCATTTGTCTCTCTACTCCCCGAACCCCCTTTCCCTTCCCCTCTCTCCTTCTGTCTCTCATCCCCTCTCCTTTCCTTTTCTATTCCCCCCCCAACTGTTTGGCCTTACTCCCCCCCATCCTCCCTCTTCTCCCCCCTTCTATATTTCCCCTCTCCCCCCATTTGTCTCTCTACTCCCCGAACCCCCTTTCCCTTTCCCACTCACTCAGGAACCTGTAACACTCAGTTCCCCCCCGAGGCCGGATGAGCCCCCCCACCTCCCTTCTCCTTGTTTATATTCTGCCCCAGTTCTTTAATAACTGACAAGGCGCCGCTCCTCGCACCCAAAGGTCCCGGATTCCCATTAATTCTCTCTTTCTGCTCCGACAGGGAAAAAATTGCTAAAATTGTTCAGGAAACGTTTCATCTGTTTGAGCGACTTGCTCTGTTCTGCCCCATTTATTGTGCGTCCTGTACGGTGACACCCGGGGGCCAGGGAAATAAGTGACAATAGGCTGCAGCCAATGATGGACGGATCCAAATGCCGGGCTCTTTCTATTGTGTCGGCGTCACAGGCAAAGTGACATTTTATTGCTGATACATTGTAACCATTTGGGCAACAAAAAGCTTTGGGGGGGTCTGACACCCCCTCCATCTCCCCAATTTCCCATCTCTATAATTACAGAACCTGCTGAGCAGATTGATTGGGACGCTGGCTAATTGGGCAGAAATCCAGTTCTACCGAGAAAAAAACAAAGAAACTTAAATATTGGGGCTCATTTATCAACACTGGGCAAATTTGCCCCTGGGCAGTAACCCATAGCAACCAATCAGCGAATTGCTTTATTCAGCCATCTGCAGGTAGAACAATGAGTGCAACAATTTGATTGGGGCCTTGGCTGCAGTGATGCTGGAATTGTGGGTGGAAAGGTTGCATTGTGGGTAAAAAAACCTGGGATTTTGTGTTTGTAAATGGGCCCCACTCTCTGCACTGCTGGTTCTGACTTTCAGTGCAAAGTAACAAAGGCAGATCTCCCTTTACTGGACAACCAGGTTGGGACTGGGCTGGCGGGATGCTGGGAAAAAACCCGGTGGGTCACCCCCCACTTAAGGTGTACGTGGGGGGGAGGGGCTGGTGGTAGGTGACCAGACGGGTAGCAGGGGCCCCAGAGCGGTTAAGGGGGCCCCGGGGCAAGCAGCCCTGGTGGAATTAAATAAAGAAAGCCAATTAATAGCCATTATTATAGTGTTGTAATGTTATTTACTTTCTTTGGTTTAGTTTGCCTTTAAATCCTGACCCTGTTATTTAGCTGATTTACGCCCCGTTTTTTCGCCGATGGCTCTGTTTCCCACCGCGGCCAGGATTCTGGCGGATGAGCTGAGGCCTTGGGGCTGCCAGCTTTGCTTTTAGCCAATCCCCTGACCACAGAAAAGCTTTTGGGAGTTAATGAGCGTCAGCTTTAGGGCGAGCGTCTGGGTGGCGCGGGGTTTGCAAACACAAATTGCTCTGAAAGGCTCCAGTTTTATTGTTACTTTTTTTCATTAATTTTTCTATTCAGTATCTCTCCTATTCTCTCCCTGCCTGGTTGCTAGGATAATGTCAACCCTAGCAACCAGCTGCTGAACAAAAATCTAAGTAATTCAAAAACCACAAATAATATAAAATGAAGACCAACTGCAAATTGTCTCAGGATGTAACTCTCTACATCATAGTGAACCCAGGACCTGCCAATTAAGTAAAATGCCCCCCCCCCCCAAAATAGCCAATGAAATGCCTTAACCGTCCATGCCCCCAAGAATAAGGTGGTGCCCCCCAGTGGCTTCCTGCCCCCCAGCTCACCCACACTTTATCTTAAGATAAATACCCCCATACAATGCGACCGGGAATCAGCATTTAATACGGATAATTCTTTTTTATTACTTTTTATTTACTGACTCAATAGCCGGGGGAATAATAATAACGAACCCGCGCAGCTTCCTTTCTGCTGCCGTAAACGCTGCTGTTATTTCCCCATTGATAAAAGAGACAAAACCCAATGATGCTCCTAACGAGCGTCAGTATTAATAAGGCAAAACGTTGCTTATTAGAAGGTGCGCGCCAGGGGGGCTCATCCCTGCACCCTAATAACCCAGCCGAAATGGGATTTCTACTGCTTATAATTTCAATGTATCTGCAGGGCTTGTCTGTCTGAGATTAGAGAGAAGGGAACACGATGCGCTCACCCTGCAATGAGCACCGAGCCCCCATTTACCTGCTTGTTGGCAATGGGGGGTGGGGGGGCAACTGAGTTTACTCATTCTCTGGCTTCCAGGGGTTGGTAGCACTAGGTAGGTACCTAATATATAGGGGCAGAGACAGGGGAAAGTGTTGGAAGGGTTACTGCCTGCCCTGCTCTCATTTCCCTACAGAAATAGGGGTTGGTAGCACTAGGTAGGTACCTAATATATAGGGGCAGAGACAGGGGAAAGTGTTGGAAGGGTTACTGCCTGCCCTGCTCTCATTTCCCTACAGAAATAGGGGTTGGTAGCACTAGGTAGGTACCTAATATATAGGGGCAGAGACAGGGGAAAGTGTTGGAAGGGTTACTGCCTGCTCTGCTCTCATTTCCCTACAGAAATAGGGGTTGGTAGCACTAGGTAGGTACCTAATATATAGGGGCAGAGACAGGGGAAAGTGTTGGAAGGGTTACTGCCTGCCCTGCTCTCATTTCCCTACAGAAATAGGGGTTGGTAGCACTAGGTAGGTACCTAATATATAGGGGCAGAGACAGGGGAAAGTGTTGGAAGGGTTACTGCCTGCCCTGCTCTCATTTCCCTACAGAAATAGGGGTTGGTAGCACTAGGTAGGTACCTAATATATAGGGGCAGAGACAGGGGAAAGAGTTGGAAGGGTTACTGCCTGCCCTGCTCTTATTTCCCTACAGAAATAGGGGTTGGTAGCACTAGGTAGGTACCTAATATATAGGGGCAGAGACAGGGGAAAGTGTTGGAAGGGTTACTGCCTGCCCTGCTCTCATTTCCCTACAGAAATAGGGGTTGGTAGCACTAGGTAGGTATCTAATATATAGGGGCAGAGACAGGGGAAAGTGTTGGAAGGGTTACTGCCTGCCCTGCTCTCATTTCCCTACAGAAATAGGGGTTGGTAGCACTAGGTAGGTACCTAATATATAGGGGCAGAGACAGGGGAAAGTGTTGGAAGGGTTACTGCCTGCCCTACTCTCATTTCCCTACAGAAATAGGGGTTGGTAGCACTAGGTAGGTACCTAATATATAGGGACAGAGACAGGGGAAGGGTTGGGAGGGTTACTGCCTGCTCTATAATGCTACCTTTTCATACTCTGCATAATACTAAGAATGAATATTAAGGCGCACTTTCCCTTTATCCCTTACATATAACACATTGGTTTCTGTTTCTATTAATCAGGGGGCTCTCAGTCGGTAAAGTAGACACCAGGCGGAGATTCGGATGGCTTTCCAAGATGGCTGCCAATACAGTTCGCTGTCTGTGCCATTCCAGCGGTAAGAACCCCCCGCGCTGCTTGGGGACGGGGTCTCGGCGCTACCGGCCTATGTGCCAAACACACGGGGATAATGGGAAACATCAGCTTATGTCCTGACTGTGTCATGTTAATAAATACCATATTTATTGGGGGTGGAGTTCAATGGAGCTGCTGCCGACATGTGTCTGCCAGATGGGCATCTTCTAAGTAGCCAAAATATCTGCTTTTATTATATATTCCCTATTTGTCTCTGTCTCACCCTGTCTTCCCTTGTTTCTATGGAGTTTCACTGACTGACCCCCTATACTAAGCACAATTCAGCAGGAACAGCCCCCTAAGTTTGCTCATAGCCTGTACAGAGAGATACCATAAAACTATGGCACATAGGGATTCCCCTGTACTAAGCACAATTCAGCAGGAACAGCCCCCTAAGTTTGCTCAAAGCCTGTACAGAGAGATACCATAAAACTATGGCACATAGGGATTCCCCTGTACTAAGCACAATTCAGCAGGAACAGCCCCCTAAGTTTGCTCATAGCCTGTACAGAGAGATACCATAAAACTATGGCACATAGGAATTACCCTGTACTAAGCACAATTCAGCAGGAACAGCCCCCTAAGTTTGCTCAAAGCCTGTACAGAGAGATACCATAAAACTATGGCACATAGGGATTCCCCTGTACTAAGCACAATTCAGCAGGAACAGCCCCCTAAGTTTGCTCATAGCCTGTACAGAGAGATACCATAAAACTATGGCACATAGGGATTACCCTGTACTAAGCACAATTCAGCAGGAACAGCCCCCTAAGTTTGCTCATAGCCTGTACAGAGAGATACCATAAAACTATGGCACATAGGGATTCCCCTGTACAAAGCACATTTCAGCAGGAACAGCCCCCTAAGTTTGCCCATAGCCTGTACAGAGAGATACCATAAAACTATGGCACATAGGGATTCCCCTGTACTAAGCACAATTCAGCAGGAACAGCCTAGAAATTATAATGTCTAAACCTTAGTCTGTAAAGGAAACAATATAGAAACTCCTAGCAATATATATAAATACAAACACAACAGCCTCATACTCTGCTATTAGTTCAAGGCCGCAGTCCTGAGCTGGTTAGTTGGCGCAGATGAGGGTATGAATGAATAAATACATATATATGTAGACATGCATGTTTCCCGCCCCGGGGTTTTACATGTAGAATAAATGAATAAAGCAGCGACTCTTTAGCCCACAGACAGACAAACAGATAATCGGCCCCATTGTCGGCGTTCGGAGCCCCTTTTAATGTGAATGAGTAGATACATTATTCAGAAGTCGGACTTCATTCCTATAAATCAGCAGTGACGCATGTTTGTATCATTGCTATTCAGCGCAGCACAATAATCCCATCGGATATTATATATAATATATCCCCTACAGTAGCAACTCCCTGTAACACAATATTGCTCCGTGTATATACCCCCCCCCGGGGCATCACTCCTCATATTGGGTACCTACCTTCATATGTGTAATAGCTGAATGCATGGGTGGGTAACATGCAAGGGGGGGGCAGAACATTGTGGGGGGGGTATCAGGCATTGAAGGGGAATGGTGGGAACAACGGGGGGGGCAGTTACAGAAGCAAGAGGGCATTTAGGATTAGTGAGGGGATGGGGCAGAAAGGCAGCGCATAGAGATGAGAGGAGAATAAAGGAAGGAGATGGGGACAGAGGGGGGACCAGAAAGGAGACTGAGTTAGTAAGGAGAGGCTGGACCTTAGATATTAATGTATATAAGTATTGTTGGGAAGAGGATGAAGAGGCCAATTGAGCAAAGGGTAGGGACTGTGGGAGAAAGCAGAGCAATAGAGCAAACAGAAGAATTGTGTAACGTGAAGGGGAATTGTGGGAGTAAGTTACGAGGGCTGAGGAGGGCAGTGAAGAAGAACTAAGGAGAGATTGCAGCTGAATAAGGAAGGATAAAAGTCACTGCAACCAGGAGTAAACAATGGGGTGACTGGGGGGGTCCAGGGGGGATTGAGAAGAGATGTAGGAGAGGAAGGAGCTGATTGGTTGGAGGGGGAAGCAGAAGACTGGGGGGCTATGGACAGAAAAGAGACAGCAAGTTGGGTAGGAATGAAGCAGAGAGGAAAAACTTGGTTTATAAAGAATGAAGCAAGTGAACTGAGACAAGGGGGCTGGGGGGGGATTCTGTAGTTTGGGGGAGTCTGAGGGAGGCAGTGGGGTACAAGGGAGAGGAGGTGACCTGCAGGAATAGTAGTGGATCTGGGGAAGGCACCAAGTGAGAGGAGGTAGTGTTTAGAAACATGAAGCAGATGGATTGAGTAGGTTGGAGGACACAGAAGAAGGCAACGGTAACTTGGTAATTTGGAGGGGAGTAAAGGGGGGCCTTGATTTGCAGGATTTGATGAAGGCTAGGGACCACAAGGGCTGCGCTTCATTCATAGTGAGCAGAAGTGAGGGGTATGTCGGGGTAACTGTGAGATGCAGGGGACCCGAGGTGAGAAAGTTGCTTGTGAGAAGCAGAGCAGAAGTGATGAGAGATATTTGAAGAAAAGGGAGCCTATAGGAGAGGCCTGAGGAAGGAAGGAGCCTATAGGAGAGAACTTATGAAAGAAGAGAGCCTAAAGGACTGGACTGAAAAAGGAGGGAGCCTATAGGAGAGGCCTGAGGAAGGAGGGAGCCTATAGGAGAGGCCTGAGGAAGGAGGGAGCCTATAGGAGAGAACTGATGAAAGAAGGGAGCCTATAGGAGAGGCCTGAGGAAGGAGGGAGCCTATAGGAGAGAACTGATGAAAGAAGGGAGCCTATAGGAGAGGCCTGAGGAAGGAGGGAGCCTATAGGAGAGAACTGAGGAAAGAAAGGAGCCCATAGGAGTGAACTGAAGAAGGAGGGAGCCTATAGGAGAGAAATGAGGAAGGAGGGAGCCTATAGGAGAGGCCTGAGGAAGGAGGGAAACTTTTTCTATCATTTCTTATATTAGAGAATTATTTCGATAGCAATGGGAAATGTCATAGGTTTGTGACCCACCTTCCCCCCCCCCCCCCTGGTTTGTCCTACAGCCTGACACACTGGTTAGTGGCCAAATCATGGCACAAAGTAGCCACGACACTCTTGCTTTATGCCCTTGGGACACAATAGAGGGAACACAAGGCTCCTACTGAGGTGGATCAAAGGCTGATGGCAGAGGAGCTGACAGAGGGCCCCTTTATTAACCCCGTTATTTCCATTGATTAAATATTACCCCCCCCCCCCAGCTGCCTGGAGTCAGTGAGTGAAGCTTCTGCTCCCATAATTCTCTCTGCCATTGAATCTCAGAGAAATTAGAAAGGCTTTTGATGGATATTGACGTTTCCAAGAGTTCTTGGAATAACCGGCCTGGCATTATATATGGGCCTCCGTTAGCCGCGCTGGCCGCTGAATTAGCTAATTAAAGGAGCTTTAATGTGTCAGACCTTGTTCATTTGAATACAATAATTACATTCATATAAGTGGGGAGGGGGTCTTTATTTTTGGGGACCCTATATACATGGCACTTATTGAGTATATGCCAACCAGGAAACCGTATTTCATGTTCAAGGAGGGGCAGTTCTGACAGGTGAAGGGGCTTTAAGCAGCAATTGCCATTATATCTGCTCCCTGTAATCCCATAGGCTCCCCCCAAGGTGGTCGCGCTCTTAGATCCATTCCAAGGTGAGGCCTCTGTGATGGAACCCAACAAATTGACCAACAGCTGGAGGGTGTGGGGGGACCTCTATGTAGTCGGCTTTGTCACCTATATGTCTAAGTGCCAACCTGCAGTATGAGGGTCATCCCTTCCCATGTCCCAAGACCAGTTGGTGGACATTTGTTAACATGTTGGGGGCACCTAAATGTTCAGGCCTTCGTAGGCCAACGTTTGGTTGGAATAAATGTCATAGTGTGTCGTTCCTTAAGTCCTAAAGCCATTAAATCTAAATTTACCCACAATTCCCATCCTAACTGGTCCACAGCATAAGCCTCGTTTCCACTGCTTTGGGCCTACCTAAAGGGGATCTTCAATTTACCTAGTAATGTGGCCCTGAGGATTCCAACTTGTAGTATGCACATAGGAGATCCTACTGAGATACCAGAGTGTTCTCCAGTTCCAGATATGGCAGGGCTACCACATTGGTGTTCAACTATGGACTCATGGACAAGGGTCCTCAGGGTTGGAATGGGGTCCATCGGAACTGCCACCCCAGGGGCCCCTGCTGGCCATCCTTCAAAATTGCATACCTCATACCTACATAGGCACAATTGTGGGATGGAGTTCTAGGTTAAAGCATCAATGTTCCTGGCAGGGATCAGTTCTGGGTCGTGGGGATTTTTCCGGTGTCCCACTGGCCCAGTCTGACCCTGAGGTTCCTTGAGTAAGGCAGCCAATGGTAGTAAGGTAGAGAGGTAGATATACCTGGTCCAGTAGGATGGTAGAGAAGACAGTAGCCATGTTCTCATGTGGGGTTTATTCTGGTGTCCCGCTGGCCCAGTCTGACCCTGAGGTTCCTTGAGTACAAGCAGTCAATGCAGTAACTGGTAGTAAGGTAGAGAGGTACTTACACCAGGTTCAGTACGATGGTACAGTAGCCATGTTCTCCACTACGGCACCGATGTTCCTGGCAGGGATCAGTTATGGGTTGTGGGTTTTTTTCTGGTGTCCCGCTGGCCCAGTCTGACCCTGAGGTTCCCTGACTACAAGCAGCCAATGGTAGTAAGGTAGAGAGGTAGGTACATCAGGTTCAGTACGATGGTAGAGAAGACAGTAGCCATGTTCTCCACCATGGCACCGATGTTCCTGGCAGGGATCAGTTCTGGGTCATGGGGTTTTTTCTGGTGTCCCGCTGGCCCAGTCTGACCCTGAGGTTCCTTGAGTACAAGCAGCCAATGGTAGTAAGGTAGAGAGGTAGATACACCAGGTTCAGTACGATGGTAGAGATGACAGTAGCCATGTTCTCCACTACCGCACCGATGTTCCTGGCAGGGATCAGTTTTGGGTTGTGGGGTTTATTCTGGTGTCCCGCTGGCCCAGTCTGACCCTGAGGTTCCTTGACTACAAGCAGCCAATGCAGTAACTGGTAGTAAGGTAGAGAGGTAGGTACACAAGGTCCAGTACGATGGTAGAGAAGACAGTAGCCATGTTCTCCACCACGGCACCGATGTTCCTGGCAGGGATCAGTTATGGGTTGTGGGTTTTTTTCTGGTGTCCCACTGGCCCAGTCTGACCCTGAGGTTCCCTGACTACAAGCAGCCAATGGTAGTAAGGTAGAGAGGTAGGTACACCAGGTTCAGTACGATGGTAGAGAAGACAGTAGCCATGTTCTCCACCACGGCACCGATGTTCCTGGCAGGGATCAGTTATGGGTTGTGGGTTTTTTTCTGGTGTCCCACTGGCCCAGTCTGACCCTGAGGTTCCCTGACTACAAGCAGCCAATGGTAGTAAGGTAGAGAGGTAGGTACACCAGGTTCAGTACGATGGTAGAGAAGACAGTAGCCATGTTCTCCACCACGGCACCGATGTTCCTGGCAGGGATCAGTTATGGGTTGTGGGTTTTTTTCTGGTGTCCCGCTGGCCCAGTCTGACCCTGAGGTTCCCTGACTACAAGCAGCCAATGGTAGTAAGGTAGAGAGGTAGGTACACCAGGTTCAGTACGATGGTAGAGAAGACAGTAGCCATGTTCTCCACCACGGCACCAATGTTCCTGGCAGCGATCAATTCTGGGTCGTGGGGTTTTTTCTGGTGTCCCGCTGGCCCAGTCTGACCCTTAGGTTCCTTGAGTACAAGCAGCCAATGGTAGTAAGGTAGAGAGGTAGATACACCAGGTTCAGTACGATGGTAGAGAAGACAGTAGCCATGTTCTCCACTACGGATGTTGGAGCGCCCTGTAACGGTATCCGGGCCACTATCGGTAACCATGGGACCCTCCCAACCAGTTATGAACTAATTGGTCACTTGGCCCAACAACAAGCGAAATGACCCCGCCCCTGATCCACCCCCAAACACGCCCCATTTTGCCAAATTCCCAACGCCAATTCCCAAAACCCACAAGACCCATAAATTGCACTCCGCCGGTGGCCCCCAATGTCGCAGCATAAGGATTTCAGCCGCAAAGCTGCTTAGATTCCCTCCATCTACAACATCGTAAGAAAAAAAGGCAAATTTAATGAACAATTTCCCCTTTAACTCTTTAGCCGCCTTACTGGCAATTGGCAGGCAGCCGTGCGCGGTTTCCCTTGCTCATTAGCTGAGCGGTTCTGCTCCCATCCCAGCCGGGGCAGTTCCAGCTCCCATTGACGTTATTTACTGGCCAATCAATCACGGGCTGATGGCGCTGGGAGGGAAAAAAAAAAAAACGTGCGCTTTTCAGAAACATTTATCAAGCGCTTTAAACTCGGCGCCATTATGAGTTATTTCAGATGCACGCGGAGCCAGTAAATGACATTATTACGCAGAGTTTATGGATTCAGTTGGGGAGCTCGGAAAAACCCCCCATTGGGTACAATGTTCCTAATCTGACGGCGTGGAGCGAATGATTGGGATATACCATTATATGGGGGGGGGATTTATATTGGGGGTGATATATTGGTGGGTAAGGTCGACCCCTTGAGTCTTGGCTCCCAGGGTCCTTATGCCTCTCCTAATAACTCATAAAGCCCCCCTGTACCATTGAAACAACACTTCCCACAATGCCATTCTCTAATATTCCTCTACCATGGCACTGCCATCTCTTCTATACTCTACTCAGTGGCACTATATTCCTCTACCATGGCACTGCCATCTCTTCTATACTCTACTCAGTGGCACTATATTCCTCTACCATGGCACTGCCATCTCTTCTATACTCTACTCAGTGGCACTATATTCCTCTACCATGGCACTGCCATCTCTTCTATACTCTACTCAGTGGCACTATATTCCTCTACCATGGCACTGCCATCTCTTCTATACTCTACTCAGTGGCACTATATTCCTCTACCATGGCACTGCCATCTCTTCTATACTCTACTCAGTGGCACTATATTCCTCTACCATGGCACTGCCATCCCTTTTATACTCTACTCAGTGGCACTATATTCCTCTACCATGGCACTGCCATCTCTTCTATACTCTACTCAGTGGCACTATATTCCTCTACCATGGCACTGCCATCCCTTCTATACTCTACTCAGTGGCACTATATTCCTCTACCATGGCACTGCCATCTCTTCTATACTCTACTCAGTGGCACTATATTCCTCTACCATGGCACTGCCATCCCTTCTATACTCTACTCAGTGGCACTATAACCCTCTACCATGGCACTGCCAGTCTCCATCTCTTTTATACTCTACTCAGTAGCACTATATGCCTCTACCATGGCACTGCCATCCCTTCTATACTCTACTCATTGGCACTATATGCCTCTACCATGGCACTGCCCATTCCCATACCCTCTATACTCTACTCAGTAGCACTATATGCCTCTACCATGGCACTGCCAGTCTCCATCCCTTCTATACTCTACTCAGTAGCACTATATGCCTCTACCATGGCACTGCCAGTCTCCATCCCTTCTATACTCTACTCTATAGCACTATATGCCTCTACCATGGCACTGCCAGTCTCCATCCCTTCTATACTCTACTCAGTAGCACTATATGCCTCTACCATGGCACTGCCAGTCTCCATCCCTTCTATACTCTACTCAGTAGCACTATATGCCTCTACCATGGCACTGCCAGTCTCCATCCCTTTTATACTCTACTCTATAGCACTATATGCCTCTACCATGGCACTGCCAGTCTCCATCCCTTCTATACTCTACTCAGTAGCACTATATGCCTCTACCATGGCACTGCCAGTCTCCATCCCTTTTATACTCTACTCTATAGCACTATATGACTCTACCATGGCACTGCCAGTCTCCATCTCTTATATACTCTACTCAGTGGCACTGCCAGTCTCCATCCCTTCTATAGTCTACTCGTGAGCACTATATTCCTCTACCATGGCACTGCCAGTCTCCATCCCTTTTATACTCTACTCTATAGCACTATATGACTCTACCATGGCACTGCCAGTCTCCATCTCTTATATACTCTACTCAGTGGCACTGCCAGTCTCCATCCCTTCTATAGTCTACTCGTGAGCACTATATTCCTCTACCATGGCACTGCCAGTCTCTATCCCTTCTATACTCTACTTAGGATCACTATATTCCTCTACCATCTTGCATTTAAGGGCAACCAAAAATATTTATTGGGTGCAGCCTGCAGTGGGAGAAACAATATTTTGGATATAGTTGTCCTTTAGTGATGGACGGGCATGTACAATATTCATGTGGGTTTGGGTTGCTGGTTTGGGTTCAGGCGGGTGGTGGGTCCAGCTGTTTCCAGACATTCCACCATGAGCACCAGTGCAGTCATTGGGTGCCATCAGTGGCAGAGCCTTGAGATCACTGGTGGGTTTGGGTTTAGTAGGGGTCCATGGGCTCAAGGGGTGTGGGTCCCCTGGGGCAGGTAAGGGAATAGAAAAGGACAGACAGACTCTGCTGTACAAATATGACTGCAATGTAGTAGTGAATACGATAGTAATGTTGTGTTTGGGTTCCAGACTGCGCATAATCCAAGTGGACTCGGTGCGGCGCTGGATGGACGACCTGAAGCTGATGACGGAGTGTGAGTGCATGTGTATCCTGCAGTCCAAGCCCATCGGGAAGGAGGAAGATGCCCAAAGTGACCTGTTGCTCTCCTCCCCGGGCACGGCGCCCAGCAGCCTGGAGATCCTACTCAAGAGAGCTTGGATCGTAAGCACCGAACTGACCAAGATAGTGGAGAAGCTGATGAAGAGCAGGTGGAAGAGGCTGCACAGTATGGCCATCCGGGTCAGCTGCCACGTGCGCTCCATGCTCAGAGAGTATCACAGCTTTAATCGCCCCTCCACAGAGGAAATGCACCAGGTACCGGGGGTTCTGCAGAACGTTGACCCATTACTTCTGCTGTCCAACAAGGTCTCTACTGAGTCTCTGAGATACTGAATGATTTAATGTTCCTCTTCCCTGGCCTTCCTCATCCCCTCCATACTCTGCCCCGTAACCCTATCCTCTACCGTGGCACTGCCATCCCATCTATACTCTACTCAGTAACACTATATGCCTCTACCATGGCACTGCCATCCCATCTATACTCTACTCATTAGCACTATATGCCTCTTCCATGGCACTGCCATCCCCTCCATACTTATTAGCACTATATGCCTCTACCATGGCACTGCCATCCCTTCTATACTCTACTCAATATCACTATATGCCTCTACCATGGCACTGCCATCCCTTCTATACTCTACTCATTAGCACTATATGCCTCTTCCATGGCACTGCCATCCCTTCTGTACTCTACTCAATATCACTATATGCCTCTACCATGGCACTGCCATCCCTTCTATACTCTACTCATTAGCACTATATGCCTCTACCATGGCACTGCCATCCCTTCTATACTCTACTCATAGCACTATATGCCTCTACCATGGCACTGCCATCCCTTCTATACTCTACTCAATATCACTATATGCCTCTACCATGGCACTGCCATCCCTTCTATACTCTACTCATTAGCACTATATGCCTCTACCATGGCACTGCCATCCCTTCTATACTCTACTCATTAGCACTATATGCCTCTACCATGGCACTGCCATCCCTTCTATACTCTACTCAATAGCACTATATGCCTCTACCATGGCACTGCCAACCCTTCTATACTCTACTCAGTAGCACTATATGCCTCTACCATGGCACTGCCAACCCTTCTATACTCTACTCAATAGCACTATATGCCTCTACCATGGCACTGCCATCCCTTCTATACTCTACTCATTAGCACTATATGCCTCTTCCATGGCACTGCCATCCCTTCTATACTCTACTCATTAGCGCTATAAGCCTCTTCCATGGCACTGCCATCCCTTCTATACTCTACTCATTAGCACTATATGCCTCTTCCATGGCACTGCCATCCCTTCTATACTCTACTCAGTAGCACTATATGCCTCTACCATGGCACTGCCAACCCTTCTATACTGTACTCAATAGCACTATATGCCTCTACCATGGCACTGCCATCCCTTCTATACTCTACTCATTAGCACTATATGCCTCTTCCATGGCACTGCCATCCCTTCTATACTCTACTCATTAGCACTATAAGCCTCTTCCATGGCACTGCCAACCCTTCTATACTCTACTCATTAGCGCTATATGCCTCTACCATGGCACTGCCATCCCTTCTATACTCTACTCATTAGCACTATAAGCCTCTTCCATGGCACTGCCAACCCTTCTATACTCTACTCATTAGCGCTATATGCCTCTACCATGGCACTGCCATCCCTTCTATACTCTACTCATTAGCGCTATATGCCTCTACCATGGCACTGCCATCCCTTCTATACTCTACTCATTAGCGCTATATGCCTCTACCATGGCACTGCCAACCCTTCTATACTCTACTCAATATCACTATATGCCTCTACCATGGCACTGCCAACCCTTCTATACTCTACTCAATAGCACTATATGCCTCTACCATGGCACTGCCAACCCTTCTATACTCTACTCATTAGCACTATATGCCTCTACCATGGCACTGCCATCCCTTCTATACTCTACTCATTAGCACTATAAGCCTCTACCATGGCACTGCCATCCCTTCTATACTCTACTCATTAGCACTATATGCCTCTTCCATGGCACTGCCATCCCTTCTATACTCTACTCAGTGGCACTATATGTCTCTTCCATGGCACTGCCATCCCTTCTATACTCTACTCATTAGCACTATATGTCTCTTCCATGGCACTGCCATCCCTTCTATACTCTACTCATTAGCACTATATGCCTCTTCCATGGCACTGCCATCCCTTCTATACTCTACTCAGTGGCACTATATGTCTCTTCCATGGCACTGCCATCCCTTCTATACTCTACTCAGTGGCACTATATGCCTCTACCATGGCACTGCCATCCCTTCTATACTCTACTCATTAGCACTATATGCCTCTTCCATGGCACTGCCATCCCTTCTATACTCTACTCAGTGGCACTATATGTCTCTTCCATGGCACTGCCATCCCTTCTATACTCTACTCATTAGCACTATATGTCTCTTCCATGGCACTGCCATCCCTTCTATACTCTACTCATTAGCACTATATGCCTCTTCCATGGCACTGCCATCCCTTCTATACTCTACTCAGTGGCACTATATGTCTCTTCCATGGCACTGCCATCCCTTCTATACTCTACTCATTAGCACTATATGTCTCTTCCATGGCACTGCCATCCCTTCTATACTCTACTCATTAGCACTATATGTCTCTTCCATGGCACTGCCAACCCTTCTAGATGTAGAAATATCCGTAGGTTCTATGCACAAAGCTGAGGGATATTGGGGGCCGGTTCCAGCCTCTGAGCTAAATAACTTATGGGCTGTTTCCCTCGCCCCTCCGGTCACATCCGAATAGATTTCCCAATAATAAATACCGACTGAATATCATTGATACGCGGGGGTGGGGGGGGGGCTGTTGTTCTAGAAATAGCGCCGAGTTTGGGTTTTTAGTGGAAAGAGCCCATTTGGGTTCCTGCTGAAAATGATCTCATCTCCGAGGTCGAATTCATCACGTTGAGGGGCCCGAATCCATAACCCAGAGTGCTTTGCTCGCAGACACTTATCGGTGTAATGGCTGCTCGGGGACGGGACTGAGTGATGGAAAACATAATGCGAGCTTTCAGCGCCGGGAACACAATAATCACTCGTAATTAAGCCATTTGGCAGGAAAAACAAGCACAATTACATCAAAGCTGATGAAAAATAATATTATATTGTGACAGGACGGGGACAGTGGGGCGGCAGTCTCCTCATGCTATTTGCGGGGGGCGCTGGGAGAAAGGGGGGTCCCTTCTTAGTTAGGATTAAAGCCCTGTATTAAATGCCCCACATTAACCCCCTGTCCTCTCCTGTCTGATCATTTGCAGTTTGAGACGTTACTAATGGACAAGTGCTCTGAGCTGACCGACGTTACTGAGAGGTAAGTACCTGCCCCCCCCTTACTCCCAAATTCTGCAGCCAAGCGGGGAACAGCCCCCTAAGTTTGCCCACAGCCTGTACAGAGAGATACCATAAAACTATGGCACATAGGGATTCCCCTGTACTAAGCACAATTCAGCAGGAACAGCCCCCTAAGTTTGCTCATAGCCTGTACAGAGAGATACCATAAAACTATGGCACATAGGGATTCCCCTGTACTAAGCACAATTCAGCAGGAACAGCCCCCTAAGTTTGCCCATAGCCTGTACAGAGAGATACCATAAAACTATGGCACATAGAGAGTCCCCTGTACTAAGCACAATTCAGCAGGAACAGCCCCCTAAGTTTGCCCATAGCCTGTACAGAGAGATACCATAAAACTATGGCACATAGGGATTCCCCTGTACTAAGCACAATTCAGCAGGAACAGCCCCCTAAGTTTGCCCATAGCCTGTACAGAGAGATACCATAAAACTATGGCACATAGGGATTCCCCTGTACTAAGCACAATTCAGCAGGAACAGCCCCCTAAGTTTGCTCATAGCCTGTACAGAGAGATACCATAAAACTATGGCACATAGGGATTCCCCTGTACTAAGCACAATTCAGCAGGAACAGCCCCCTAAGTTTGCCCATAGCCTGTACAGAGAGATACCATAAAACTATGGCACATAGAGATTCCCCTGTACTAAGCACAATTCAGCAGGAACAGCCCCCTAAGTTTGCCCATAGCCTGTACAGAGAGATACCATAAAACTATGGCACATAGAGATTCCCCTGTACTAAGCACAATTCAGCAGGAACAGCCCCCTAAGTTTGCCCACAGCCTGTACAGAGAGATACCATAAAACTATGGCACATAGGGATTCCCCTGTACTAAGCACAATTCAGCAGGAACAGCCCCCTATGTTTGCCCATAGCCTGTACAGAGAGATACCATAAAACTATGGCACATAGAGATTCCCCTGTACTAAGCACAATTCAGCAGGAACAGCCCCCTAAGTGTGCCCATAGCCTGTACAGAGAGATACCATAAAACTATGGCACATAGGGATTCCCCTGTACTAAGCACAATTCAGCAGGAACAGCCCCCTAAGTTTGCCCATAGCCTGTACAGAGAGATACCATAAAACTATGGCACATAGAGATTCCCCTGTACTAAGCACAATTCAGCAGGAACAGCCCCCTAAGTGTGCCCATAGCCTGTACAGAGAGATACCAGAGCTGAATGGGTTAACCCCATGGAATGTACTTAGGGCTGCGCTGGAGTCACAGACTATAAAAGGCAGTGAGGATTCTGCACAAATAAAATAAAGGGTCACGGCTCCTCGTAGAAAGTGCGAACGCCGCGTCTCATTTTATCCCGTAGGTTTTGGCCACAGACGTAGTTGGAATCTGCATTTGGGAGTAATTGTTCCTCGGAATAAAATGAAATCATTAAATAGACACTTGGTTTAAAGGGAAAGTATTCAGGCATGCACCTAATAGGGCAGCTGATTAGCCAATTAGCAACGCACAATAGGTCATGGGGCAACCGTAATGCAAGCGGAATATTATACTGTTCCTGCAGGAACCGGGCCGCGGCCTGAGAAGCGGGATTTAAAGGGTTACAAATGTGTGGGAGACCCCCCCCCCCTAACAGTAATTTGGGCTCTGGGGCAGATACATTAGACAATACAAGGTTGGGGGGACGTCGGTTATATCTTCCAATTATTCTTGGGGGGTTGTATTTATAAGCACAAGGCCAACTAATAATAACTTGTCCCCTTCCCTCCTATAGGTGCGCGCTGTCCGAGGGGGATGTGACCTGCCCCTCCCTCAAACTGTCCATTAATGAAACCCTCACATCTGTTGGGCAGTATTTTAGTCAGCTGATAAATCTTGCCCTGACTCAGGAAATAAAGGTAGGTTGTTACTATAGGCACCTGTCTGATCCAGAGAAGGAATGTTCTGGGCACACAATAAGCTGTACCCCCATACTGTACTGTCTAAGGGAAACACTATGGCACCTCCTACCCATATGTATAAATACAAATATACAGAGAAGGAATGTTCTGGGCACACAATAAGCTGTACCCCCATACTGTACTGTCTAAGGGAAACACTATGGCACCCCCTACCCATATGTATAAATACAAATATACAGAGAGGGAATGTTCTGGGCACACAATAAGCTGTACCCCCATACTGTACTGTCTAAGGGAAACACTATGGCACCCCCTACCCATATGTATAAATACAAATATACAGAGAGGGAATGTTCTGGGCACACAATAAGCTGTACCCCCATACTGTACTGTCTAAGAGAAACACTATGGCACCTCCTACCCATATGTATAAATACAAATATACAGAGAGGGAATGTTCTGGGCACACAATAAGCTGTACCCCCATACTGTACTGTCTAAGGGAAACACTATGGCACCCCCTACCCATATGTATAAATACAAATATACAGAGAAGGAATGCTCTGGGCACACAATAAGCTGTACCCCCATACTGTACTGTCTAAGGGAAACACTATGGCACCCCCTACCCATATGTATAAATACAAATATACAGAGAAGGAATGTTCTGGGCACACAATAAGCTGTACCCCCATACTGTACTGTCTAAGGGAAACACTATGGCACCTCCTACCCATATGTATAAATACAAATATACAGAGAAGGAATGTTCTGGGCACACAATAAGCTGTACCCCCATACTGTACTGTCTAAGGGAAACACTATGGCACCCCCTACCCATATGTATAAATACAAATATACAGAGAGGGAATGCTCTGGGCACACAATAAGCTGTACCCCCATACTGTACTGTCTAAGGGAAACAGTATGGCACCCCCTACCCATATGTATAAATACAAATATACAGAGAAGGAATGTTCTGGGCACACAATAAGCTGTACCCCCATACTGTACTGTCTAAGGGAAACACTATGGCACCTCCTACCCATATGTATAAATACAAATATACAGAGAAGGAATGTTCTGGGCACACAATAAGCTGTACCCCCATACTGTACTGTCTAAGGGAAACACTATGGCACCCCCTACCCATATGTATAAATACAAATATACAGAGAAGGAATGTTCTGGGCACACAATAAGCTGTACCCCCATACTGTACTGTCTAAGGGAAACACTATGGCACCTCCTACCCATATGTATAAATACAAATATACAGAGAAGGAATGTTCTGGGCACACAATAAGCTGTACCCCCATACTGTACTGTCTAAGGGAAACACTATGGCACCCCCTACCCATATGTGTAAATACAAATATACAGAGAAGGAATGTTCTGGGCACACAATAAGCTGTACCCCCATACTGTACTGTCTAAGGGAAACACTATGGCACCCCCTACCCATATGTATAAATACAAATATACAGAGAAGGAATGTTCTGGGCACACAATAAGCTGTACCCCCATACTGTACTGTCTAAGGGAAACACTATGGCACCTCCTACCCATATGTATAAATACAAATATACAGAGAGGGAATGCTCTGGGCACACAATACGCTGTACCCCCATACTGTACTGTCTAAGGGAAACACTATGGCACCTCCTACCCATATGTATAAATACAAATATACAGAGAGGGAATGTTCTGGGCACACAATAAGCTGTACCCCCATACTGTACTGTCTAAGGGAAACACTATGGCACCCCCTACCCATATGTATAAATACAAATATACAGAGAGGGAATGTTCTGGGCACACAATAAGCTGTACCCCCATACTGTACTGTCTAAGGGAAACACTATGGCACCTCCTACCCATATGTATAAATACAAATATACAGAGAAGGAATGCTCTGGGCACACAATACGCTAATCCCTGCCTGTTTGTGATGATTCATTCCGTTTCCTAAAAACCAATCTGATAAACGCATGGAATAAATAATGGGTGGGGACGCGTGGCGTTGCGATCGCTCATAGAGGGAAAGTAATTGCCAGACATGAATCCACCCTGGGAAAGAGCTGAAATCTGTTATTTAGTAAATCTTATTTGCCGCGGTGCGGTGTCACCATGAATTATCCCGGGGGTGATGTAATGCTCTGGGCTGGTGCCGCCAGTCTGCGTAATGGCCGACACTCCCTGCATCTCACATCATTCCCTTCACCCCTTGGAGGAGCCTGAAACCCTGTGAGTCCGGTGGGACTCGTTCATTATTCATCTTAATAAGGGAAAAAGCTTCTCAGTGTTGGGCCAGTTGAGGTTCAGTGTCCCCGTCGTGGCGTAAATGGGCGGGGCCCTGGGATGCACCCAGCATTGTGTCGCCCGTACGGCACCGCTTCTTACTCAGGTCTTTTCAAAACTAGAAACCAAGTTCAGGAGTTTTCTGTCAATGACGGACACAGGGCTCCTCCTCTCGTTTCTATGTGACCCCCCCCCAAGAGACCCAGAGGTGACTTGGGCTACACTGACACTGATCCAAGCTCAGCTATCTTATCTAATATCTCCCACTGAGCATTGCTGTCTCCATTTTGTCTACTGTCCCCATCTTGCCCTATTGTCTCCATCTTGCCCTACTGTCACCATCTTGCCCTACTGTCCCCATCTTGCCCTACTGTCCCCATCTTGTCCTACTGTCTCCATCTTGTCCTACTGTCCCCATCTTGCCCTACTGTCCCCATCTTGTCCTACTGTCTCCATCTTGCCCTACTGTCTCCATCTTGCCCTACTGTCTCCATCTTGCCCTACTGTCTCCATCTTACCCTGCTGTCTCCATCTTGCCCTACTGTCTCCATCTTGCCCTACTGTCTCCATCTTGCCCTACTGTCTCCATCTTACCCTGCTGTCTCCATCTTGCCCTACTGTCTCCATCTTGCCCTACTGTCTCCATCTTGCCCTACTGTCTCCATCTTGTCCTACTGCCTCCATCTTGTCCTACTGTCCCCATCTTGCCCTACTGTCCCCATCTTGCCCTACTGTTTCCATCTTGCCCTACTGTCTCCATCTTGCCCTACTGCCTCCATCTTGCCCTGCTGTCTCCATCTTGCCCTGCTGTCTCCATCTTGCCCTACTGTCCCCATCTTGCCCTACTGTCTCCATCTTGCCCTACTGTCTCCATCTTGCCCTACTGTCTCCATCTTGCTCTACTGCCTCCATCTTGCCCTACTGCCTCCATCTTGCCCTACTGTCTCCATCTTGCCCTACTGTCTCCATCTTGCCCTACTGTCTCCATCTTGCTCTACTGCCTCCATCTTGCCCTACTGTCCCCATCTTGCCCTACTGTCCCCATCTTGCCCTACTGCCTCCATCTTGACCTACTGTCTCCATCTTGCCCTACTGCCTCCATCTTGCCCTACTGTCTCCATCTTGCCCTACTGCCTCCATCTTGCCCTACTGTCTCCATCTTGCCCTACTGCCTCCATCTTGCCCTACTGCCTCCATCTTGCCCTACTGTCTCCATCTTGCCCTACTGTCTCCATCTTGCCCTACTGCCTCCATCTTGACCTACTGCCTCCATCTTGCCCTACTGTCTCCATCTTGCCCTACTGTCTCCATCTTGCCCTACTTCCTCCATCTTGCCCTACTGTCTCCATCCTTTCCCAGTTTCTAAATGATGTTCTGCCCAATCACAGCACAGAGTGTCAATGTTCTACCACGTTCTAGCCTGAGCAGGGCCAACTTGAGAAACCCAATTCACACACGGGGGGCTATACAAATAGGACACCGGGGCTCCTTATCTTACTGGAATCTTACTGGTCCAAATAATGATGGGAACTGGTAGAGTAATACCCTCCGTACTGCGGGGCTGCACCTGAGACCCTATAGAGATGGAGCCGTGACTCTCCCCTCACTTCCTATCGACCTGTTGCTGCTACACGGGGAGAGTATTGACCCAGAGTCTTGTAAATATTTATTCCGGTCCATTTTGATCTCCGGTACTGATCCCTCGCTCCATGCATCGCCCCTCTATTGTGCGGCCGCATGTAATAACCCAAGTGCACTGTTTGTACATATAATTTATATACAGAAGTACCGTCTGATTCTTGGAACCAGCACCCCCCCATTTATTAACTGTCAGAAATATCAATGTCAGGTGTGTGAACTTCTGTACTTATAGTTATTAATACACAATGCAGTGTATTTGTATTTATACATATGGGTAGGGGGTGCCATAGTGTTTCCCTTAGACAGTACAGTATGGGGGTACAGCTTATTGTGTGCCCAGAACATTCCCTCTCTGTATATTTGTATTTATACATATGGGTAGGGGGTGCCATAGTGTTTCCCTTAGACAGTACAGTATGGGGGTACAGCTTATTGTGTGCCCAGAACATTCCTTCTCTGTATATTTGTATTTATACATATGGGTAGGGGGTGCCATAGTGTTTCCCTTAGACAGTACAGTATGGGGGTACAGCTTATTGTGTGCCCAGAACATTCCCTCTCTGTATATTTGTATTTATACATATGGGTAGGAGGTGCCATAGTGTTTCCCTTAGACAGTACAGTATGGGGGTACAGCTTATTGTGTGCCCAGAACATTCCCTCTCTGTATATTTGTATTTATACATATGGGTAGGAGGTGCCATAGTGTTTCCCTTAGACAGTACAGTATGGGGGTACAGCTTATTGTGTGCCCAGAACATTCCTTCTCTGTATATTTGTATTTATACATATGGGTAGGAGGTGCCATAGTGTTTCCCTTAGACAGTACAGTATGGGGGTACAGCTTATTGTGTGCCCAGAACATTCCTTCTCTGTATATTTGTATTTATACATATGGGTAGGGGGTGCCATAGTGTTTCCCTTAGACAGTACAGTATGGGGGTACAGCTTATTGTGTGCCCAGAACATTCCTTCTCTGTATATTTGTATTTATACATATGGGTAGGAGGTGCCATAGTGTTTCCCTTAGACAGTACAGTATGGGGGTACAGCTTATTGTGTGCCCAGAACATTCCTTCTCTGTATATTTGTATTTATACATATGGGTAGGAGGTGCCATAGTGTTTCCCTTAGACAGTACAGTATGGGGGTACAGCTTATTGTGTGCCCAGAACATTCCTTCTCTGTATATTTGTATTTATACATATGGGTAGGGGGTGCCATAGTGTTTCCCTTAGACAGTACAGTATGGGGGTACAGCTTATTGTGTGCCCAGAACATTCCTTCTCTGTATATTTGTATTTATACATATGGGTAGGAGGTGCCATAGTGTTTCCCTTAGACAGTACAGTATGGGGGTACAGCTTATTGTGTGCCCAGAACATTCCTTCTCTGTATATTTGTATTTATACATATGGGCACATTCTGTTACAGGATAATCCACTGATCCCGCTGATCCCCTTTTGCCTTGCAGAGCTTGGTTGCGGAGCTGAACGCGTGTGATAACATTTATAGCATGGAAGCCGCAATCTGCAGTTTGTACAGTCTGACCCAGGAAGGCTCCCGGCTGTGCAGTCTGGTGGCTCAGGTAAGGCCCAAACCATCCCTCTTCCTCCATTTGATCTGATTCCCTTGGGGCTTCTGTAGTTTTCCTATAGCAATGCATGGGCACAATAGGCCTCCCCCTCACCCTGTAATATCACAGACTGAGAAAAAGGGGGTCTGGGCAGCTTGTTAGATAGGCTTTATAGCCCTTATCTGCCCCCCCTGGGGGAGTCACAGACTGATAGAAAGGGAGTCTGGGTAAATTGTTAGATAGGCTTTATAGCCCTTATCTGCCCCCCCCCCCCCCCGGGGGAGTCACAGACTGATAGAAAGGGAGTCTGGGTAAATTGTTAGATAGGCTTTATAGCCCTTATCTGCCCCCCCCCCCTGGGGGAGTCACAGACTGATAGAAAGGGAGTCTGGGTAAATTGTTAGATAGGCTTTATAGCCCTTATCTGCCCCACCCCTGGGGGAGTCACAGACTGATAGAAAGGGAGTCTGGGTAAATTGTTAGATAGGCTATATAGCCCTTATCTGCCCCCCCCCCCCCGGGGGAGTCACAGACTGATAGAAAGGGAGTCTGGGTAAATTGTTAGATTGGCTTTATAGCCCTTATCTGCCCCACCCCTGGGCGAGTCACAGACTGATAGAAAGGGAGTCTGGGTAAATTGTTAGATAGGCTATATAGCCCTTATCTGCCCCACCCCTGGGGGAATCACAGACTGATAGAAAGGGAGTCAGGGTAAATTGTTAGATTGGCTTTATAGCCCTTATCTGCCCCACCCCTGGGCGAGTCACAGACTGATAGAAAGGGAGTCTGGGTAAATTGTTAGATAGGCTATATAGCCCTTATCTGCCCCACCCCTGGGGGAATCACAGACTGATAGAAAGGGAGTCTGGGTAAATTGTTAGATTGGCTTTATAGCCCTTATTTGCCCCCCCCCCTGGGGGAGTCACAGACTGATAGAAAGGGAGTCTGGGTAAATTGTTAGATTGGCTTTATAGCCCTTATCTGCCCCCCCCCCCCTGGGGGAGTCACAGACTGATAGAAAGGGAGTCTGGGTAAATTGTTAGATGGGCTTTATAGCCCTTATCTGCCCCCCCCCCCCTGGGGGAGTCACAGACTGATAGAAAGGGAGTCTGGGTAAATTGTTAGATAGGCTTTATAGCCCTTATCTGCCCCACCCCTGGGCGAGTCACAGACTGATAGAAAGGGAGTCTGGGTAAATTGTTAGATAGGCTTTATAGCCCTTATCTGCCCCACCCCTGGGGGAGTCACAGACTGATAGAAAGGGAGTCTGGGTAAATTGTTAGATTGGCTTTATGGCCCTTATCTGCCCCACCCCTGGGGGAGTCACAGACTGATAGAAAGGGAGTCTGGGTAAATTGTTAGATTGGCTTTATAGCCCTTATCTGCCCCCCCCCCTGGGGGAGTCACAGACTGATAGAAAGGGAGTCTGGGTAAATTGTTAGATTGGCTTTATAGCCCTTATCTGCCCCCCCCCCCTGGGGGAGTCACAGACTGATAGAAAGGGAGTCTGGGTAAATTGTTAGATTGGCTTTATAGCCCTTATCTGCCCCCCCCCCCCTGGGGGAGTCACAGACTGATAGAAAGGGAGTCTGGGTAAATTGTTAGATTGGCTTTATAGCCCTTATTTGCCCCCCCCCTGGGGGAGTCACAGACTGATAGAAAGGGAGTCTGGGTAAATTGTTAGATTGGCTTTATAGCCCTTATCTGCCCCCCCCCCCCCCCTGGGGGAGTCACAGACTGATAGAAAGGGAGTCTGGGTAAATTGTTAGATGGGCTTTATAGCCCTTATCTGCCCCCCCCCCCCCTGGGGGAGTCACAGACTGATAGAAAGGGAGTCTGGGTAAATTGTTAGATAGGCTTTATAGCCCTTATCTGCCCCACCCCTGGGCGAGTCACAGACTGATAGAAAGGGAGTCTGGGTAAATTGTTAGATAGGCTTTATGGCCCTTATCTGCCCCACCCCTGGGGGAGTCACAGACTGATAGAAAGGGAGTCTGGGTAAATTGTTAGATAGGCTTTATAGCCCTTATTTGCCCCACCCCTGGGGGAGTCACAGACTGATAGAAAGGGAGTCTGGGTAAATTGTTAGATAGGCTTTATAGCCCTTATCTGCCCCACCCCTGGGGAGTCACAGACTGATAGAAAGGGAGTCTGGGTAAATTGTTAGATTGGCTTTATGGCCCTTATCTGCCCCACCCCTGGGGGAGTCACAGACTGATAGAAAGGGAGTCTGGGTAAATTGTTAGATTGGCTTTATAGCCCTTATCTGCCCCCCCCCCTGGGGGAGTCACAGACTGATAGAAAGGGAGTCTGGGTAAATTGTTAGATTGGCTTTATAGCCCTTATCTGCCCCCCCCCTGGGGGAGTCACAGACTGATAGAAAGGGAGTCTGGGTAAATTGTTAGATTGGCTTTATAGCCCTTATCTGCCCCCCCCCTGGGGGAGTCACAGACTGATAGAAAGGGAGTCTGGGTAAATTGTTAGATTGGCTTTATAGCCCTTATCTGCCCCCCCCCCCCCCTGGGGGAGTCACAGACTGATAGAAAGGGAGTCTGGGTAAATTGTTAGATTGGCTTTATAGCCCTTATCTGCCCCCCCCCCCCCTGGGGGAGTCACAGACTGATAGAAAGGGAGTCTGGGTAAATTGTTAGATAGGCTTTATAGCCCTTATCTGCCCCACCCCTGGGGGAGTCACAGACTGATAGAAAGGGAGTCTGGGTAAATTGTTAGATAGGCTTTATAGCCCTTATCTGCCCCCCCCTGGGGGAGTCACAGACTGATAGAAAGGGAGTCTGGGTAAATTGTTAGATTGGCTTTATAGCCCTTATCTACCCCACCCCTGGGGGAGTCACAGACTGACAGAAAGGGAGTCTGGGTAAATTGTTAGATTGGCTTTATAGCCCTTATCTGCCCCCCCCCCCCCCTGGGGGAGTCACAGACTGATAGAAAGGGAGTCTGGGTAAATTGTTAGATTGGCTTTATAGCCCTTATCTGCCCCCCCCCCCCCTGGGGGAGTCACAGACTGATAGAAAGGGAGTCTGGGTAAATTGTTAGATAGGCTTTATAGCCCTTATCTGCCCCACCCCTGGGGGAGTCACAGACTGATAGAAAGGGAGTCTGGGTAAATTGTTAGATAGGCTTTATAGCCCTTATCTGCCCCCCCCTGGGGGAGTCACAGACTGATAGAAAGGGAGTCTGGGTAAATTGTTAGATTGGCTTTATAGCCCTTATCTACCCCACCCCTGGGGGAGTCACAGACTGACAGAAAGGGAGTCTGGGTAAATTGTTAGATTGGCTTTATAGCCCTTATCTGCCCCCCCCCCCCTGGGGGAGTCACAGACTGATAGAAAGGGAGTCTGGGTAAATTGTTAGATTGGCTTTATAGCCCTTATCTGCCCCCCCCCCTGGGGGAGTCACAGACTGATAGAAAGGGAGTCTGGGTAAATTGTTAGATAGGCTTTATAGCCCTTATCTGCCCCACCCCTGGGGGAGTCACAGACTGATAGAAAGGGAGTCTGGGTAAATTGTTAGATAGGCTTTATAGCCCTTATCTGCCCCCCCCTGGGGGAGTCACAGACTGATAGAAAGGGAGTCTGGGTAAATTGTTAGATTGGCTTTATAGCCCTTATCTACCCCACCCCTGGGGGAGTCACAGACTGACAGAAAGGGAGTCTGGGTAAATTGTTAGATAGGCTTTATAGCCCTTATCTGCCCCCCCCTGGGGGAGTCACAGACTGATAGAAAGGGAGTCTGGGTAAATTGTTAGATTGGCTTTATAGCCCTTATCTACCCCACCCCTGGGGGAGTCACAGACTGACAGAAAGGGAGTCTGGGTAAATTGTTAGATTGGCTTTACAAGGATTCCAAGTGTTTTTAGAGACCACTGATATAATTAAAACGACGCTATTGCTCATTAAATCTTGATGATCGTCCGTTGGGCTTAAACGGTTAATTAATGGTTATTGGATCCTTCTGACGTAAAGGGAAAGTTAAAGTGTTGCCGAGGCAGCGCTGACATTTACACATTCGCCGTGACGTCTGCGCCGATTGGCTCGGAAACGCGCTGACAGTGAGGTCACTTGTAAAGTCTGAACTCAGAGAATCTCCCGGAGGCCGACGCGCACGGAGCGCCGAACCCCCCGCTGAATTCCATTTGGCGCTGAACTTTCCGAGGCGCCGCCCAGCGACGAGTATCAGTCGGAAGCGGCGACCCCGGGAAATTACTTCCCTGCCCGGCAGCGGCCGCACTCGTTTCCATTACAGTCGCGCCTCCCCGTCTGTCGCTCCGACGCTAATGGAGCCGCCGTAGGGTTAAACTGAGCAGTTTGATTGGCTTCCACCTCTTGGCTAATGTTGGCCCAGTGAGGCCACCAAACTTTTGTGCTATGTGATTTGACAGGCTGAAACAGTGGGGCTCATTTAGCAACACTGGGCAGTAACCCATGGCAACCAATCAATTTTTTTGCATTCATTGTTCTATGTGCAGCTGGTTAAGGAATAGGGATGCGCCGAACCCCCGAACCCCCGAACCCCCACACTGACGGATTCTGCCGAATCCCAAACCGAATCCGAATCCTAATTAGCTAATTGGGATCAGAAGGGGTTAAGAAAAATTTTTAAATCCCCCCCCGACCATTTAACCCTTTCCGAATTCTAATTACCAGATGCTAATTTATGCAAACCCACACTGACGGATTCTATCGAATCCCAAACTGATCAGAAGGGGTTAAACATTTTAAAAATTAACCCCCCCCCCGACCATTTAACCCTTTCCGAATTCTAATTACCAGATGCTAACTTACACAAAACCACAGGGACAGATTCTGTCGAATCCCGAACTGAATATTAGCATATGCTAATTAGGATTAGAAGGGGTTAAAATTTTTCAAAATTAAACCCCCCCCCCCCCCCCGACCATTTAACTCTTTCCGAATTCTAATTACCAGATGCTAATTTATGCTAATAAGGATTCGGTTCAGCCGGCCGAAACCGAATCCTTAAAAAAAACGCCTGGATTCGACCCGAATCCTGAACCGAATCCTAAATTAACCCCCCCCCCGGCCATTTAACCCTTTCCGAATTCTAATTACCAGATGCTAATTTATGCAAAACCCACACTGACAGATTCTGCCGAATCCCAAATTGAATCTGGATCCCAATTAACATATGCTAATTAGGATCAAAAGGGGTTAAAAATTTTAAAAAATGTCCCCCCCCCCGACCAGTTAACCCTTTCCGAATTCTAAATACCAGATGCTAATTCATGCTAATAAGGATTCGGTTCAGCCGGCCGAAACCGAATCCCTGGATTCGACCCGAAATCCCGACCCGAATCTTAATTAACATATGCATATGCTAATTAGGATCAGAAGGGGTTAAAAAAAATTAAAATTAACCCCCCCCGGCCATTTAACCCTTTCCGAATTCTAATTACCAGATGCTAATTTATGCAAAACCCACACTGACGGATTCTGCCGAATCCCGAACAGAATCTGATTCAGAAGGGGTTAAAATTTTGAAAAATAAAAAAAATGCCCCCCCCCCCGACCATTTAACCCTTTCCGAATTCTAAATACCAGATGCTAATTAGGATTCGGTTCGGTCGGGACTGTGGATTCGGCGCGTCTCCCAAAGCGAATCCGGGATTCGGTGCATCCCTACTAAGGAATGCCAATCCCTGATTGGTTGCTATGGGTTACTACCCACAGGCAAATTTGCCCCGTGTTGGTGAATGAGCCCCCACTACCTATTGCGCAGGATTTCCTTTTTTTACGAATCGCAATGAAAAAATTCGCACAAATTTCAGAATTCGCTAAATCAGTTTAGCGAACATTTTTTTCCCGCCACCACAGTTTCGGCGCAATTTGGACGCAGAGCGAATCCATCGGCGTCACTAGTCATTTTGCCGTTTGGGCCCCAAAGCTGCGCGGCTGAACGGGAGCCGAAGGGACTAAAGGGTAACAATGGCGTCTAATTCGCTCGTTATTCCTAATGAGTTCATTCGCCGCGCAATTGGACACATGACAGGGATTATTCCGAGACTTATTATTATTCTTATTCTTTTAATTACGTGTCAGAAAATCAAAGTGATGCGAATCTCCCCTTCGTGGCGGGATAATTCCGGCGCGGTCTGGACAAGTTCACGCTACGCGAATACGGGACGGCGAATTACCAACGAGCGACGACAGTCTGTGGGTCGGCTCCCACTCGTTATTACCGGTCGCTAGGGCGCCCGCGTCTTAATTGGTCGCTAATTAATGCTCAAATTGCGCAAATTGGCGAGGATGATTCAGTGCATTCCGCCGCCTTTTTGACTCTTTCAGCGAGTTTAATTAATATGGTATTTTGCAAATGCTAAAAGTCAATTTGCGCTGAAATACGGATCTAATAATAGATAAATTAGATAATTTGCTCCATTTCTGGCCGATTAAATGTGTCATTAACGGGCAAATATATAAAAAAAAAACAACAGATGTGTAAATGTGGGCGTGGCTACGGGTTAATGTCTTTGTTAGGCCAAAGGGGCTTATTCGCCAAAGGTCGATGTCATTCTACGTAACGAGTCTTGCGTCACTTACAGGAGGACGCGGTGGTGGCGCTGTTTAAGATCTGCCGGCAAGATTGCTTCCGATGTCTCCATTCGCCCGCCCTAAGGACGTTGGCTTCCCTCTGCGGCGTGGAGGAAGGTCTCTGCCAGATGGAAAAGGTAAGTGGTCGTCGTGGAGGTTGGTGTCAGGGTTGGTGGTCGGAACCAGGGGGTGAAGCTCGAATAAGAATTTGAGCCCCAAGAATTGCAGAAAAGACCAATTGGAAAGTGGTCAAGTAATGTCCATGTCAGAAGATCAGGCCCAGTTGGACAAGGGGAGTCGGGAGCAGCCAAAAGTCAATACCCCGGCATGATAAAAGCCCAGGAACCATGAGTGAGGTAGACCCCAACCAGTGGCTCAGGGGCCAGAGGCCTCAAAGTAGCAACCTGGCTTGGAGGCAAGTTTTGGAGGCTTGAAGGCCACGTGTAATGCCAAACAGAGCCTCCTACAGTCCGTCAGTCCACATGGGGCTACCAAATAACCAATCATTACCGTTACTGAGCAAGGTAGTCCTATGACAGTGATCCCCAACTAGTGTCCCAAGGGCAATATGTTGCTCTTCAACCCCTTGTTTGCTCCCGGAGTCCTCAAAGTAGCAACCTGGCTTGGAGGCAAGTTTTGGAGGCCACGTGTAATGCCAAACAGAGCCCCCTATAGTCTGTCAGTCCACATGGGGCTACCAAATAACCAAATACAACCCTTACTGAGGAAGGTAGACCTACAAAAGGGATCCCCAACCAGCGGCTCAGGGGCAATATGTTGCTCTCCAGACCTATGGTTGCTCCTAGAGTCCTCAAAGTAGGCGCCCTTTTTAAAATTTATGGCTTGAAGGCAAGTTTTGGAGGCCAAACAGAACCTCCTATAGTCTGTCAGTCCACATGGGGCTACCAAATAACCAATAGCAACCCTTACTGAGCGAGGTAGACCTATGATAGTGATCCCCAACCAGTTTCTTGGGGGCAACAAGTTGCTCACCAGATCTTTGGTTCTCCCAGTGGCCTCAAATAGGTGCCCATTTTTGCATTTCTGGCTTGGAGACAAGTTTTTGAGGCCAAACAGAACCTCCTATAGTCTGTCAGTCCACATGAGGCTACCAAATAACCAAGCACAACCCTTACTGAGCAAGGTAGACCTACGACAGTGATCCCCAACCAGTTTCTCGGGGTTGCTCTCCAGACCTTTGGTTGCTCCCAGTGGTCTCAAAGAAGGTGCCCATTTTAAAATTTATGGCTTGAAAGCAAGTTTTGGAGCCAAACAAAGCCTCCTATAGTCTGTCAGTCCACATGGGGCTACCAAATAACCAACACACAACCCTTACTGAGGAAGGTAGACCTACAGTGATCCCCAACCAGTTTCTCGGGGGCAACATGTTGCTCACCAGACCTTTGGTTGCTCCCAGATGCCTCAAAGTAGGTGACCATTTTTACATTTCTGGCTTGGAGGCAAGTTTTGGAGGCTTGAAGGCCATGTGTAATGCCAAACAGAGCCTCCTATAGTCTGTCAGTCCACATGGGGCTACCAAATAACCAATAGTAACCATTACTGGTCACCCCCTAGGAACTTTTCTCATGTTGCTCACTGGTAAAAAAGTTTGGGGACCCTTGACCTACAACAAAGTACAGAGCCCTCAATGCTATTTGGCTGTTTGATGGACACCAAGACTAGGAACATACCCCTCATGCAGTGGCTTTGGGTGGGACTTTGTGCATATGTGGCCCTCCAGGAGCTTTTGATGGACCCCAGACTGCTCAAGAGCTCCACTAACCTCTATGGCTCGATTATTATACCTCGCTGCGTTTTGCGCTCAAGTTTTACTTGTGAATGGAGGAGGGACGGGCCTCAAATATTCTTTTCAATAACGGCCAATTTTCTCTGTAACTTTAACGTTTTTTCATTTGAATAATTTTGGTCTTGAGACTCCGCCCCACCGGCTCCATTGTCGTGTAATTGCCCCCCAGGTTGAGCGATTTTGAATGATTCAGGCAGATGATGCAGGGGATGAAAGGGAAAGGCAAGACTCGTTGCCATGGAGGCTCGCGCTCTAATAACTCGTTTGTTTGTTGTGTAGGTTTTTATAATAATCATTTTCTTGTCACATCAGAGTTATACCGGCGGCTTGTGCAGCAAATGGTTAAACCAGAGCGTTGCTAGGATACACCTCGTTCCTATAGAAGAACTAGGTGCTAGGTGCCATCCTGGTGTCTGGTTACTGAGGCTCTCGCTCTTTTGCAGCCCTTCAACTACAGGTTCATCTATTAAACTCAACTCAACCCAACAGCGGCCCGGCCTGGCCAATGTGTTCTGACCCAGCTCAGTGCAAACCAAGTCCTTGTAACTCTACCAAACAACTCGATTCCAACCCAACTTACCTTAGTCCTGCCAAAGCCTTCGGAAATAAAGTCCAGCTCAGTGTCTACCAAACCCAACGTTACCAGCACGGCCAATGTGTTCTGACCTAGTTAAGGTCAATGCATTCCAGTTGTATGCAACTAACTCAGCTTTACCCAATCCAATCCAGATCAGCTACTGTATAACTAGTAGTATGGCCAATGTGTTCTGATCTAACGCTAAGTCAACTCAATCCAGCTAAATGTAACTCTACTAAACTCAACTTTACCGGCACGGCCAATGTGTTCTGACCTAGTTAAGGTCAATGAATTCCAATTGTATGCTACTAACTTAGCTTTACCAATTCCAATCCAGATCAGCTACTGTATAACTAGCAGTATAGCCAATGTGTTCTGATCTAACTCTAAGTCAACTCAATCCAGCTAAATGTAACTCTACTAAACTCAACTTTACCAGTTAAAACCCAACTCAACTTTCCCTGAGCGGTGTGTTCTGATGCAGTTAGGGCCAACTCAGTCCAACTACGTGTAACTCTACTGAACTTCAGTTCCAAAAGAACTCAACTTAGCTCACCAGTATGTCCCGATTGCAACTCAATTTCACAAATTCCAACTCAACCGAACCTGGCCAACACATGCTGACCAAGCTGCGGTCAACTCAATGTGGCTAATGATAACCCTTCTGAACTCTACTGCACCAACTGCAACCTTACTCAACATAGCTTGGACAACATGTTCTGACCTAGGTCAACTCAATATAGCTCAATCAATTAGCCTACCAAAGTCAACTTCACCTCTTTCAAACCAAACCAACTTGACCTGAATTAGTCCAACTCATTCCAACCCATCCAGCCTTAAACAGTGGCCTCATCAAACTTACTAAAGCCCAACACAGTTAATCCTAACACTACTCATCCCAATCAAATGCAACCTAAACCAATCCCCCCCAACTTTTCCCATTTAAACCTACTGCATGATGACTTGGTGGTGTCTAAGACAACCCAGTTTTAAAGTCCAACCGACCCAATTCTTTCAACTTTAATAATGCAGAGGAATCAGGCAATTTTCCTGGCCAACACATGCTGACCAAGCTGCGGTCAAATCAATGCGGCTAAGTGTAACCCTTCTGAACTCTACTGCACCAATTGAAACCTAACTCAACACAGCTTGGACAACATGTTCTGACCTAGGTCAACTCAATATAGCTCAATCAATTAGCCTACCAAAGTCAACTTCACCTCTTTCAAACAAAACCAACTTGACCTGAATTAGCCCAACTCATTCCAACCCATCCAGCCTTACACACTCATCAAACTTACTAAAGCCCAACACAGTCAATCCTAACACTACTCATCCCAACTAAATGCAACCTAAACCAATCCCCCCAACTTTTCCCATTTGAACCTATTGCATGATGGTGGCATTGGTGGTATCTAAGACAACCCAGTTGAACAGTCCAACCCACCCAATTCTTAATCCAAGTTGGGAGGAGCCTTAGTATAAAAGCAGATCCAACCATCAGAAAGTTCTTCTGCCCGACATTATATGGAATTTTCCTTTCTCTTCTTCTGACATTGTGTTCAGTTCAGATTTATTGGTGGATCAGCACATTGAGGAGCCCGACTAGAGTTCCATTGGGCAGTGAAGCAGCAGAGGAGTGAAGTTGCACTTTTCAGTCATTATTTCCCAAGGAAAAGGTTATTCTGTACTGACTGTGCTCATCAAGCCGGAGAGAGAGACGTCCACAAATGAACTGGATCTTCATGTTCTTAAACGTCTCATTCTCATCTCTCCCAATTAGCTGACTAAGGTGTCTCTTTAATTTGATTTCCCCGCTGTATTCTGCCCCAAACGTTGCATCTGCCCCTGTGCCCTGAGGGGGCAATTTTGTACCATGTTGTGTTTTACCAATCGTTTTGGGAGCCTTTAAAGAAATCTGTCCCTTCTGGTAACTTCTCCCTAGAGGCTATTATCCCCCCACTGCTACTATAGGCACCATCTCTCCCTACTATACCTGCTATCCCCCAGCCCCAGTCCCTTCCCAGAGGCTATTATCCCCCTACTGCTACTATAGGCACCATCTCTCCCTACTATACCTGCTATCCCACAGCCCCAGTCCCTTCCCAGAGGCTATTATCCCCCACTGCTACTATAGGCACCATCTCTCCCTACTATACCTGCTATCCCACAGCCCCAGTCCCTTCCCAGAGGCTATTATCCCCCCCACTGCTACTATAGGCACCATCTCTCCCTACTATACCTGCTATCCCACAGCCCCAGTCCCTTCCCAGAGGCTATTATCCCCCCACTGTTACTATAGGCACCATCTCTCCCTACTATACCTGCTATCCCACAGCCCCAGTCCCTTCCCAGAGGCTATTATCCCCCCACTGTTACTATAGGCACCATCTCTCCCTACTATACCTGCTATCCCACAGCCCCAGTCCCTTCCCAGAGGCTATTATCCCCCCACTGCTACTATAGGCACCATCTCTCCCTACTATACCTGCTATCCCACAGCCCCAGTCCCTTCCCAGAGGCTATTATCCCCCCACTGCTACTATAGGCACCATCTCTCCCTACTATACCTGCTATCCCACAGCCCCAGTCCCTTCCCAGAGGTTATTATCCCCCCCACTGCTACTATAGGCACCATCTCTCCCTACTATACCTGCTATCCCACAGCCCCAGTCCCTTCCCAGAGGCTATTATCCCACTGCTACTATAGGCACCATCTCTCCCTACTATACCTGCTATCCCACAGCCCCAGTCCCTTCCCAGAGGCTATTATCCCACTGCTACTATAGGCACCATCTCTCCCTACTATACCTGCTATCCCACAGCCCCAGTCCCTTCCCAGAGGCTATTATCCCACTGCTACTATAGGCACCATCTCTCCCTACTATACCTGCTATCCCACAGCCCCAGTCCCTTCCCAGAGGCTATTATCCCACTGCTACTATAGGCACCATCTCTCCCTACTATACCTGCTATCCCACAGCCCCAGTCCCTTCCCAGAGGCTATTATCCCACTGCTACTATAGGCACCATCTCTCCCTACTATACCTGCTATCCCACAGCCCCAGTCCCTTCCCAGAGGCTATTATCCCCCCACTGCTACTATAGGCACCATCTCTCCCTACTATACCTGCTATCCCACAGCCCCAGTCCCTTCCCAGAGGCTATTATCCCCCCACTGCTACTATAGGCACCATCTCTCCCTACTATACCTGCTATCCCACAGCCCCAGTCCCTTCCCAGAGGCTATTATCCCCCCACTGCTACTATAGGCACCATCTCTCCCTACTATACCTGCTATCCCACAGCCCCAGTCCCTTCCCAGAGGCTATTATCCCCCCACTGCTACTATAGGCACCATCTCTCCCTACTATACCTGCTATCCCACAGCCCCAGTCCCTTCCCCACTGCTACTATAGTCGGGGCCCAGTTTTACCGCCGGACACACAGATTTAGTAGCAGGTTCTCAATTAAACTGTTCCCCATCATTAAACCCCTTATTTGTCCTGGCCTGTGATTGGCAAACAACTAAAGCCCCAGCCCGGGGAGGCAGAAAACCACGACGCATTGTTTCTTGGCGACTATTGAGGCTGATGGATAATAATAAAACCACAGAGGAGGTGTTTGCGCCCATGTCCCGCGCCAGCGCTGTATAAATACGCCCCCCCCCCCCCAGGTAAAGCGCCGCCATGTTGAAGGGATAAAGAAATAAATAATCTGCATTAGGTACATATTTACTCTCCTGCATTCCCATTTAACCCTTTCCGGGCAATTTACAGATTATGCTCAGCAGTGGGGTAACTAGAAGGTACTGGTTCCCACAGCAAAACCATTCTAGGACCCCCCCCCCATTTACTCCGGGACATTTTGCATTTAAATATATTGAAACTCACTGCCCAACCCTAATCTGTCTCCATTCTTACTGTAGGGGTCACATGGTATAACCCAACCAGTGAAGGCAAAACAACTTGTTACAGGCCCCACCCACTTGCGCCGTATGTGGGTCACATGGTATAGTGGCCGCGGATGCTTGGTGGTGCTTGTGGGGGTATAAGGAGGAGGGTGCCCTATTAATGCCCCTGACTGTCAGAGGGAAGTGGAATGAACAAAAGTGCCTATTAGAACAAGCCACACCTCTCTGTACAGAAACTCCTCCTCCTAGTAGAATTCTATTAGGCTTTAGAGCAGATATAGCCGTAGCCTCTCCATGAGTAGAACTGGTAGTGGGATTCTGGGTTGTCCTGGGAGGGTAGAAAGAGGAGGGTCACTGACCCTAGCAACAACAAATGCCAAACCAGAGGCATAAGGTTTAAACCCAAAAAAAGGATAAAAACAAAGAAGACCAACTGCAAACATTCAATGCGGACATAACAGAACTGACTAATATATAGGAAAGTGGAGAGGAAAACCCTGTAACCCCTGTAATTCCTTATGGATTGTTATAGAGCTCTTATTAACATGGGCCCCCCGTTATTTGTGGGTGCAGAGCCCATGAGTTGCAGTACCCCATCCCACCAGCGTGGGGCAGCAGCCAATCATTCTCATAGGTTAGAAATAGGTATATATTTCATTCTGCCAATGATTGTCCCACAGGCTGGGGAGATAAGTAAAGGGACAGCGATACTATAGGGGAGACTGGGGCATCATTGCAGCACTGCTGGAAAGAAAAGATGTTGTGCAGGAACCATACAAGCCACGAAATAGCCAGTACCAAAGGGCAAGTTAAACAACTATAGAAGAAATATCCCCTAACAAAACTGTTACATAAAATATTAAGGACCAATAAGGGAGACTGGGTCATCGTTGCAGCACTGCTGGAAAGAAAAGATGTTCTGCAGGAACCATTGAAGCCAAGAAATAGCCAGTACCAAAGGGCAAGTTAAACAACTATAGAAGAAATATCCCCTAACAAAACTGTTACATTAAACATAAAGGACCCAATAAGGGAGACTGGGTCATCGTTGCAGCACTGCTGGAAAGAAAAGATGTTCTGCAGGAACCATTGAAGCCAAGAAATAGCCAGTACCAAAGGGCAAGTTAACCAACTATAGAAGAAATATCCCCTAACAAAACTGTTACATTAAACATAAAGGACCCAATAAGGGAGACTGGGGCATCGTTGCAGCACTGCTGGAAAGAAAAGATGTTCTGCAGGAACCATACAAGCCAAGAAATAGCCAGTACCAAAGGGCAAGTTAACCAACTATAGAAGAAATATCCCCTAACAAAACTGTTACATTAAACATAAAGGACCCAATAAGGGAGACTGGGGCATCGTTGCAGCACTGCTGGAAAGAAAAGATGTTCTGCAGGAACCATACAAGCCAAGAAATAGCCAGTACCAAAGGGCAAGTTAACCAACTATAGAAGAAATATCCCCTAACAAAACTGTTACATTAAACATAAAGGACCCAATAAGGGAGACTGGGGCATCGTTGCAGCACTGCTGGAAAGAAAAGATGTTCTGCAGGAACCATACAAGCCAAGAAATAGCCAGTACCAAAGGGCAAGTTAACCAACTATAGAAGAAATATCCCCTAACAAAACTGTTACATTAAACATAAAGGACCCAATAAGGGAGACTGGGGCATCGTTGCAGCACTGCTGGAAAGAAAAGATGTTCTGCAGGAACCATACAAGCCAAGAAATAGCCAGTACCAAAGGGCAAGTTAACCAACTATAGAAGAAATATCCCCTAACAAAACTGTTATATAAAATATAAAGGACCCATAAGGGAGACTGGGGCATCATTGCAGCACTGCTGGAAAGAAAAGATGTTCTGCAGGAACCATACAAGCCAAGAAATAGCCAGTACCAAAGGGCAAGTTAACCAACTATAGAAGAAATATCCCCTAACAAAACTGTTACATTAAACATAAAGGACCCAATAAGGGAGACTGGGGCATCGTTGCAGCACTGCTGGAAAGAAAAGATGTTCTGCAGGAACCATACAAGCCAAGAAATAGCCAGTACCAAAGGGCAAGTTAACCAACTATAGAAGAAATATCCCCTAACAAAACTGTTATATAAAATATAAAGGACCCATAAGGGAGACTGGGGCATCATTGCAGCACTGCTGGAAAGAAAAGATGCAAGTAAAGAAATAGCCCATAGCCCCAGGGTTCTGCAGCATTTTACCCACAATTCCTCCTGCTTCCATTGATGGCCAAGCTTTCAAGGTGGCCAAATGCCTCTGGCCCCCACCAGGGACCCCCCCACCCCACTTTCATAAATAAATGATCCCACATTTTACCCTCGTCCTTGTTTCTTCCTACTTTATTCCCAAAAGTTGTGTCCTTGTGTCTTTTGCCCATTTCCTTCCTTCCCATTGGTCACGGGCAAAGCTAATGGCTAAAAGCCTGAATATCTGCAAATACACTTCGGGGAGTGGGGGTCATTGGGCAATTGAAAACCTGTAAATAAATAATGACCAATTGCAAAGCCGTGTCGGAATATCCGTTATCAGCTGAGCCGGCCCTTTAAATGACTTTGGGGCTGATTTACTGGTGATCAATTATTACTGATCGATAACAATTTGTTATGACTGATCCGCAAGGGATGCGACTCCCCAAACCTGCCATTCAAACTGCTGCTGGGGGGGGGGGGGGTTAACGACTCCTGATAACGATCACTATTATCAAATCGACCAATAAAATCAAAGATAAGTTGAATCCAATAAAAACAATTAAGATAAATAAACTGAGCAAAACAGTGACCACCAATGTACAATGATCCGCTGTAGTTCAACTACAACTACGGTAGGACAGAAACACTGTATTTTGCTATTTAGTTCTCTTTAGTAGACCTTGCCCTAATTATTTTACACCCTTCTCAGGATACAAAGGCCTGTGTTTCTCACTCAATTTCTATAACAATACAAGGAACATTTCTATGAAAAAATATAATTTTTGTTGTACTAATTGAAGGGAACGATGCGGCTCAAATGGGAAATGATCTGCTGTCTGGCACTGCCACCTGCTGGTCGAATGAGGGAACTGCAACTATTCAGTGTTGAAGGGTTTTCCATAAGGAAAGTGTCTGTCTCAGCTCTATAGCGATTCCTTGCGGCCATAGAGACGAACTGCGTCCATTTATGTCCTCTAGGGGCGCTGTTTATTGTATGAGGAGCTCAGCTCCCATATGTATAAATACAATTAGAATGTTAGCCAAAAATAAATAGAATGACAGGTGAACATTAACTCACAGATAAAAAGATAGGGAGACTGATAGATAAATAGAGATATACCTGCAAAGATGGGGGCTGTTCCTGCTGAATTGTGCTTAGTACAGAGGAATCCGTATGTGCCATAGTTTTATGGTATCTCTCTGTACAGGCTATGAGCAAACTTAGGGGGCTGTTCCTGCTGAATTGTGCTTAGTACAGGAGAATCCCTATGTGCCATAGTTTTATGGTATCTCTCTGTACAGGCTATGAGCAAACTTAGGGGGCTGTTCCTGCTGAATTGTGCTTAGTACAGGAGAATCCCTATGTGCCATAGTTTTATGGTATTTCTCTGTACAGGCTATGAGCAAACTTAGGGGGCTGTTCCTGCTGAATTGTGCTTAGTACAGGGGAATCCCTATGTGCCATAGTTTTATGGTATCTCTCTGTACAGGCTATGGGCAAACTTAGGGGGCTGTTCCTGCTGAATTGTGCTTAGTACAGGGGAATCCCTATGTGCCATAGTTTTATGGTATCTCTCTGTACAGGCTATGAGCAAACTTAGGGGGCTGTTCCTGCTGAATTGTGCTTAGTACAGGGGAATCCCTATGTGCCATAGTTTTATGGTATCTCTCTGTACAGGCTATGGGCAAACTTAGGGGGCTGTTCCTGCTGAATTGTGCTTAGTACAGGGGAATCCCTATGTGCCATAGTTTTATGGTATCTCTCTGTACAGGTTATGAGCAAACTTAGGGGGCTGTTCCTGCTGAATTGTGCTTAGTACAGGGGAATCCCTATGTGCCATAGTTTTATGGTATCTCTCTGTACAGGCTATGGGCAAACTTAGGGGGCTGTTCCTGCTGAATTGTGCTTAGTACAGGGGAATCCCTATGTGCCATAGTTTTATGGTATCTCTCTGTACAGGCTATGGGCAAACTTAGGGGGTTGTTCCTGCTGAATTGTGCTTAGTACAGGGGAATCCCTATGTGCCATAGTTTTATGGTATCTCTCTGTACAGGCTATGGGCAAACTTAGGGGGCTGTTCCTGCTGAATTGTGCTTAGTACAGGGGAATCCCTATGTGCCATAGTTTTATGGTATCTCTCTGTACAGGCTATGAGCAAACTTAGGGGGCTGTTCCTGCTGAATTGTGCTTAGTACAGGGGAATCCCTATGTGCCATAGTTTTATGGTATCTCTCTGTACAGGCTATGGGCAAACTTAGGGGGCTGTTCCTGCTGAATTGTGCTTAGTACAGGGGAATCCCTATGTGCCATAGTTTTATGGTATCTCTCTGTACAGGCTATGGGCAAACTTAGGGGGCTGTTCCTGCTGAACTATGTTTGTCCATATGGTTTGAGATACATTTTGGTGTAGAAGAGAGAGTTGATATATGATTTCTAGTAGTTCTTGGATGCACAGAGCTCAGTACTTCAAACCTGAAACTTTAACCCCCAAACCCTCACAACAATATTTGACATTTCTGATAAATTTTTGATAAATATTCCGGCTGAGCAGAACTCGCTGATCAATAATCAAAAGAAAATGAATTATTTAAAAACCCTATTTCCGTGTCAGTTCCGACTCTCTGTTTAATTTAGGGAGAAATTCCTCGACTCTCAGTCGTTTCCGCGTTTGTTGTCGCTGCCGCAGACTGCAGTGACAGGGGGGTAATAACATTGGGAATGGGGGCGCTTGGCCTCCTTTGCAGAAATGTGTCATTATTACGAGAGTGAGTGACAGCTCTTCAGCCACGGTGGGTCTAATGAACTCGACTCGCTGCGCCCCATGCATTATTTAGTGCCCGGCGCCCCCTGATTGGCTGTAACGGCCGAGACTCTAATAATGGCGCCGGGGGGACGCGCCGCTCCTTTATACACAAGTTCGTTAGCCAGCGTGTAACGTTGTGTCAATGAGGCGCTGGGTTTGTCGGTTAATAAATCAGTGGCGCTCATTGCCGTTGCCGGGGGTGATCGTTAGCGCAGATGGATGGCGCAGCTCGTTTGCTGCCATTAGTAATTCCCTCTCTTCCAGTCGGAGCGGCGCCTGATGCCGATGGACAAGCAGAACAAAGATGGAGGGAGATTAAAGGACGCGGCGTTCAGAAATCTGCAGTGTCAGCGCTTTTGGGGCGACTGGTCTGATGCTTCTTTGTGCCCCCGGGCAGCGCCAACGCTTTCTACTCCGGATATTCAGCTCTTTTAGTGCAGAGAGAGTAACACCTTGCTGGGCGCCATATTGACCAGTTATACGGCCAGTCTCTACCCTGAGATTGGGTCTCTTGGCTGGGGGTGGCCAAAGGGGCAATAGCCACACTCACACTCCATGGTGGCACTAAAGCTGCTTCTAACTTCAGCTTGGCCCAAATACTGCCCAATCCTCATTCATGGGGTCTAATACCCTGAGCTCTGAACATACCTCTTCCCGTTCTTTTGAGTGGGACCCAAGGAACTGACACCCCTGGTGTCCAGAACCTGCAACTGCTCGACCCAGTGAGACAGAATCTCATTTATTTTGTGTTCTGCAGGGACTTTGGGTTCCAAAGCTAAAAATGAATCACTAAAATGAGTAGGGAGCTAAAGGCAGCTGTTAATTGCTTGGGGGGCGCGGTCAATCTGGCTAAACCCCCAGACTTGCTGACAGATTTGGGGGAAATCTGTATGGATCTCTGGCACCATAGCAGGGGGGTAATGTTTGCACTTGGGGAGGCTAAAGACATTTCTGTATAGTATACCAAGGCAAATTCAATATGTAATGCCCCAGAACACACAGCAGGATAAATACAGTGGTATAGGTCCATATATGGGTACCTTACACTTTTTATTTTGCACGTTGCCATCTGTTTTAAACCTATAGTGCCGCATCTCATCTTATTTACACAAGTTTACACATTGTTTACACTTTGTTTCCAGTAAACCTGTGAATTTCCTGAGTACTGAGTTTGTGAGTGGCTAGTACACAGGCAGTATTGGTCCATGTATGGGCACCGTACTGTACCCAACGCTGTTTTGTTTGCACGTTGCCATCTGGTTTAGTCCTACAGTGCCCAAGGCTCCTGTTTACAAAAGTTTACACCTTGTTTACACTTTGTTTCCAGTAAACCTGTGAATTTCCTGAGCGCTAAGTCACTTTGTGAGTAATTTCAGAGACTCAGTTGGCCCCTTAGGTGCCAAACATTGGCCAATAAGCTTCTGAGTTGGTAAGCGGCTAGTACACAGGCAGTATTGGTCCATGTATCTGCACCTTACTGTACCCAACGCTGTTTTGTTTGCACATTGTCATCTGTTTTATTCCTACAGTGCCCAAGGCTCTTGTTTATAAAGGTTACACATTGTTTACACTTTGTTTCCAGTAAACCTGTGAATTTCCTGAGCGCTGAGTCACTTTGTGAGTAATTTCAGAGAATCAGTTGGCCCCTTAGGTCCCAAACTTTAGGCAATAAACTGCTGAGTTGGTCAGCGGCTAGTACACTGGCAGTATTGGTCCATGTATGGGCAACTTACTGTACTCAACACTGTTTTGTTTGCACGCTGCCATCTGTCTTATTCCTACAGTGCCCAAGGCTCTTGTTTACACAAGTTTACACCTTGTTTACACTTTGTTTCCAGTAAACCTGATGATTTCCTTCTGTGCTGCCATACTTTCCTGATGTATGATAACATGCTGGGGGCATAACTATAGAGGAAGCAGGCACTTTCACTGCCCCAGGAGGTGTTAGGGGTTAGGGGGTCTTGACTAACAAGCAGTTTCAGGATATATTTATGAAAAATATCTCATACCTAAAGATACAACTGTCAGATCCACCTGCTACTCTAGTGCCCACTCGGTGCCAACCAGCCTCAGCGGTTTATGCTGTACTCGAATGCCCAATTACTAGTGGAACCCCCAAGCATGATGGGAGAAAATGCCCCAAACACAGAGGCAACGCACAACTCCCCGAGTCTTTGAAAGATGCAGATATTTTAGAAAAAATATGAAATTTACCACAAGGGACAGACAAAAATATTTCACTTGGCCTCCGCGCTCCCGGTTTTCTCACATTCCGAGCGGCACAGAATTAATGTGGCCTTTAATTGATTGCCGTAATAAAAGAATAGAATGCACAGGGCAGGGATCCAGTTCCCTTCTCAACATTAATTCTAATTATACCCGTGCTTGGATCAGCAGCTTTCGGAAGATAAAACTGCGCTTAAAAGATGGTTCCTCGTGCCAATGAATCATTAGCGGGACGATGGCCTCTTCCTTCTGGGCATCAGGGTTTATTGAAAATCCCATGAAAAATATCAAATATTATCAAAGTCACATATTTTTTAATAATTAAGCATGAAAAAATATATGGGCGGAGCTGTTAAATGTTTAATAGTGGTTTAGGCTGCTTGGTTTGGACCTTGGTAGGGTGGTCATCTGACCCAAGAATGAAGTCTGCATTCTTAATGGCTAAGCAGGAATGACCTTGGCTTGGCACAAGGTCCAGTACAGTCTGCATCCTAATGATTTGCTGATTGGCTGAGCAAGATGTGGATTTAAGATGTTTTTCAGGACTGAGGTGGCAGTCGTAGACCCTGGAAAGTAGACAGTCACAGGGTGAGCCAGGCAATACATTTCTCTGAGACTGCTGCCGGGAGTTGGCAGAGATCTAAGGTCTGCACTCCAGTTGCCCTGTTTTCTCCCCGTGCAACAACAGACCTGCAGCGTAGGGAGTTGCAGTTCAAGTAGACGTGCTGACCAACCACCAGTCAGTGTAGGACCAAAACTTGACATGCAGTAGAACTCCTTAGAAGCCCAGAAGAAACCCCTAGGCTGTGCATCTCCCCAAGAAACAGGAGTTGTGAGACCCTGATTTGCAGAACAGAGCGACAAGTGGGTGAAAAGATCTGAAGGAATGAGTAGATGGAGCAGATCCAAATAACTGAGCTAATGGAGCAGATCTGAAGAAACAAGTAGATGTGGAGTAGATCCAAAGAAATGAGCAATGGAGCAGATACAAAGAAACGAGCAGATGGAGCAGATCCAAAGAAACGAGCAGATGGAGCAGTTTCAAAGAAACGAGCAGATGGAGCAGATCCAAAGAAACGAGCAGATGGAGCAGATCCAAAGAAACGAGCAGATGGAGCAGATCCAAAGAAACGAGCAGATGGAGGAGATCCAAAGAAACGAGCAGATGGAGCAGATCCAAAGATACGAGCGGTTGGAGCAGATCCAAAGAAACGAGCGGATGGAGCAGATCCAAAGAAACGATCAGATGGAGGAGATCCAAAGAAACGAGCAGATGGAGCAGGTACAGAGAAACGAGCAGATGGAGCAGATCCAAAGAAACGAGCAGATGGAGCAGGTACAGAGAAACGAGCAGATGGAGCAGATACAAAGAAACGAGCAGATGGAGCAGGTACAGAGAAACGAGCAGATGGAGCAGATCCAAAGAAACAAGCAGATGGAGGAGATACAAAGAAACGAGCAGATGGAGCAGATACAAAGAAACGAGCAGATACAAAGAAACGAGCAGATGGAGCAGATACAAAGAAACGAGCAGATGGAGTAGATGCAAAGAAACGAGCAGATGGAGCAGATACAAAGAAATGAGCAGATGGAGCAGATCCGATGAAACAAGCAGATGGAGAAGATCCAAAGAAACGAGCAGATGGAGCAGATAAAAAGAAACGAGCAGATCCAAAGAAACGAGCAGATGGAGCAGATACAAAGAAATGAGCAGATGGAGCAGATACAAAGAAATGAGCAGATCCAAAGAAACGAGCAGATGGAGCAGATCCAAAGAAATGAGCAGATGGAGCAGATACAAAGAAATGAGCAGATGGAGCAGATCCGATGAAACAAGCAGATGGAGAAGATCCAAAGAAACGAGCAGATGGAGCAGATCCAAAGAAACGAGCAGATCCAAAGAAACGAGCAGATGGAGCAGATCCAAAGAAACGAGCAGATGGAGCAGATGCAAAGAAACAAGCAGATGGAGCAGATACAAAGAAATGAGCAGATGGAGCAGATCCGATGAAACAAGCAGATGGAGAAGATCCAAAGAAACAAGCAGATGGAGCAGATGCAAAGAAACGAGCAGATGGAGCAGATACAAAGAAATGAGCAGATGGAGCAGATCCGATGAAACAAGCAGATGGAGAAGATCCAAAGAAACGAGCAGATGGAGCAGATAAAAAGAAACAAGCAGATCCAAAGAAACGAGCAGATGGAGCAGATACAAAGAAATGAGCAGATGGAGCAGTTTCAAAGAAACAAGCCCATGTTCACTATGGTCAAAGGATGGCTCAGAGTAAGGAGCCAGGTCTACTGTAAAGGGTAGATGGAGCAGATCCATAGCAACAAGCAGCTGAAACAATGAGTAGGCCCTGTAAGAAAAAAGTACAAGTCAACAAAACTGAGTACCCATAGACGCTGTGTGTATCTCTGGCTTGTGATGTATTTGGTACACAAACTAGTAGGGGCAACAACCCATGGAAGTCTGGAGAACTGGTTTCATAATGATCACGTGAGGTCTCCTTTCTTCTAATCCCAAAGCACTGGGTTGGATTGTCCTGACCAGGATCTGCCCCAGTCTGGGACAATTCCCATCTCATTTCCACCATAAATCTATATAACTTCCACACCATTTGGCACTGTCTCCATCTAATTGCCGTGTGAGTGGGCCCTGGAGGTGGGGTTCTTAGGTGGGCCCTTGGAGTTGGGGTTCTTAAGTGGGCCCTGGAGGTGGGGTTCTTAGGTGGGCCCTGGAGGTGGGGTTCTTAGGTGGGCCCTGGAGGTGGGGTTCTTAGGTGGGCCCTGGAGGTGGGGTTCTTAGGTGGGCCCTTGGAGGTGGGGTTCTTAGGTGGGCCCTTGGAGGTGGGGTTCTTAGGTGGGCCCTTGGAGGTCCAATCTGACAGTGTCAAGGGTTACCACCTTTCATTTACATGCAAGATGGGCAGGTCTGATGATGTCAGCGGCAGGGCAATGACGTGGTGATGGGGGGTTGGCCTATCGCCACATCAGTCAAGGAAAGTCCTGTCCAGATTTCCTTATTTGGAAAATTGGGCAGTTTTGACCTGGAAAGCACCTAAGAAAACCAAACTCTCCGGGTCAGAACCAGACAGATGGCAACTCTATGCCATGTTGTCCCTTGGAAAGATCTCCTGGTATGAGAGACGCCATATCCACCCCCCAGTCTTCAAGTTAAATGTACAACACCAACTTAAGCAGTTTGTATTCATAGGTCAGATCCCCTTGATTAATTTAGTTGCTTTTCTCTGTCTTCTTGCAGGGTGTACTAATGACTGATTGGTTGCTATGGGTTACAGCCCAGGTGCAAATTTGCCCAGTGTTTATAAATGAGCCCCGACTCTCAGTGAAAGTCGCTGTAATTGAACCTGACGTAATTAAAAACAAAACAAGTGCGACTAACGAATCAATTTAGCAGGTATTGATTAGAATTTATTGAACTTAGTGACAGAGAAAGAGAGTTCGGTGGGGTTTTTCTCAAACAAAACATCATTGGGGGTCATTAAATCTTATGGGGGGCATATAGATCCAGGGGCCCAAACAGATATTCAAGCAAAGACCTGGGGGCCTCTGGTCGGTTAAGAGTGGAAAATCTGTTGGTTCTGCTAATGGCCTGACTGAAAGCTGACTGTTCATTGGTCAGGTGGACGGGATCCTGTGCCTCACAGACATGCTGACCGACGAGACGCAGCCCGAGGCCACGAGAGCAGAAGTCGCAGCGGTGATTGCGCAGATCACGTCTCCACATCTCCAGTTCACCCAACATCTCAGCAGCTTCCTGGAGAACATGGAGGAGATCGTGACTGCTCTGCTGAGTGAGTGTGGGGCATGGTAAGGTGGGCTGCAGATGGGCGGGGCATGGTAGGGTGGGCTGTAGATGGGCGTGGCATGGTAGGGTGGGCTGCAGATGGGTGGGGCATGGTAGGGTGGGCTACAGATGGGCGGGGCATGGTAGGGTGGGCTACAGATGGGCATGGTAGGGTGGGCTACAGATGGGCGGGGCATGGTAGGGTGGGCTGCAGATGGGCGGGGCATGGTAGGGTGGGCTGCAGATGGGCATGGTAGGGTGAGCTACAGATGGGTGGGGCATGGTAGGGTGACCTGCAGATGGGCGGGACATGGTAGGGTGGGCTGCAGATGGGTGGGGCATGGTAGGGTGACCTGCAGATGGGCGGGACATGGTAGGGTGGGCTGCAGATGGGCATGGTAGGGTGAGCTACAGATGGGTGGGGCATGGTAGGGTGACCTGCAGATGGGCGGGACATGGTAGGGTGGGCTGCAGATGGGTGGGGCATGGTAGGGTGGGCTGCAGATGGGTGGGGCATGGTAGGGTGGGCTACAGATGGGCGGGGCATGGTAGGGTGGGCTGCAGATGGGCATGGTAGGGTGGGCTGCAGATGGGCGGGGCATGGTAGGGTGGGCTGCAGATGGGCATGGTAGGGTGGGCTGCAGATGGGCGTGGCATGGTAGGGTGGGCTGCAGATGGGCATGGTAGGGTGGGCTGCAGATGGGCGGGGCATGGCAGGGTGGGCTGCAGATGGGCGGGGCATGGCAGCGTGGGCTGCAGATGGGCGGGGCATGGCAGCGTGGGCTGCAGATGGGCAGGGCACGGCAGGGTGGGCTGCAGATGGGCATGGTAGGGTGGGCTGCAGATGGGCGGGGCATGGTAGGGTGGGCTGCAGATGGGCGGGGCATGGAAGGGTGGGCTGCAGTTGGGCGTGGCATGGCAGGGTGGGCTGCAGATGGGCAGGGCATGGCAGGGTGGGCTGCAGATGGGCATGGCAGGGTGGGCTGCAGATGGGCATGGTAGGGTGGGCTGCAGATGGGCATGGTAGGGTGGGCTGCAGATGGGCATGGTAGGGTGGGCTGCAGATGGGCATGGTAGGGTGGGCTGCAAATGGGCATGGTAGGGTGGGCTGCAGATGGGCATGGTAGGGTGGGCTGCAGATGGGCATGGTAGGGTGGGCTGCAGATGGGCATGGTAGGGTGGGCTGCAAATGGGCATGGTAGGGTGTGGTTGGGGAACGGTCTTTGCACCTTCTTTGGGTGCATCTGTAGCTCTTGCCTTGGTCTATTAACCTGTCCCATGACATGGTGGTAAACTGGGCCTACCAAAACCCGTTGCTTCACCAATAATTGTCCCAATGTAACTCTTTCTCACATGAGAGCCTTCACATACACTGGAGGCCAAGGTGTAGTGCAACTATATCTCTCGGGTTGAGATAACATTAAGGCCACCAGTGGTTCTTGAACTTAATCCATATCAGAGTACTTGACCAACAGTAAAGCAGGCTTTATACAGAGCACAGGGGTCAGGCAAATACTCCCAGATACTCTGCCCCTCAGGGCCAATCAGCACACAGCGGATTGGTTCAATAAGGATGGGTCGCCCCCAGCTTTCAGGATCTTCCTTCAAGAGAAACCCTAGGAGACCTCTCTTTGTCCCTATATCTGTACAATTGGTCCCCACTCTGGGCAGTGCCCCCGGGATACTATTCTCTTTACATCTCCTTGTTGGAGCTCAGGCTGCTCCCTAGTTAGCCCTATACTATCTATCGCAACCAGTGGGATCTATGAAAGATACTGGTTAGGTCTGGGCCTGGCCTAGGTTCTAGTTGTACTTAACCATTTCAAAGCCAACCTGCAACTGTCTGATCCGAGCATTGTCTCCCCAACTGTCTCCCAGGGCTTTGTAAAGAGGCTTCATGTGGGGAGGTCTGTCTCTTGGCCTCTGCAGCGCTCGCCAATGTTACCTTTTTCGATACGCTCGCCTGCGAGATGCTTCTTCAGATGGGCGCCATGAAAATCCTACTGAACGCCTGCGCGGACAAACAGCGAATAGACACGTCGTTTGCCAGAGACCAAGTAAGTGGCTCCGACATTCTATTGGGAGAATCCTGGGTGTAACCCATAAGTGAGTGATTCATTGGGGGTGGGGAGGAAAGGGGATCTCACCATCAGCATAGGAAGGGGTTCCTTACTGTAAGGGCAGTCAGGTTATGGGATTCCCTACCCAGAGAGGGGGAATGAGTGATACATTGGAGGTGGGGAGGAAAGGGGGTCTCACCATCAGCATAGGAAGGAGTTCCTTACTGTAAGGGCAGTCAGGTTATGGGGTTCCCTACCCAGAGAGGGGGAATGAGTGATACATTGGAGGTGGGGAGGAAAGGGGGTCTCACCATCAGCATAGGAAGGGGTTCCTTACTGTAAGGGCAGTCAGGTTATGGGGTTCCCTACCAAGAGAGGGGGAATGAGTGATACATTGGGGGTGGGGAGGAAAGGGGATCTCACCATCAGCATAGGAAGGGGTTCCTTAATGTAAGGGCAGTCAGGTTATGGGGTTCCCTACCAAGAGAGGGGGAATGAGTGATACATTGGGGGTGGGGAGGAAAGGGGATCTCACCATCAGCATAGGAAGGGGTTCCTTACTGTAAGGGCAGTCAGGTTATGGGGTTCCCTACCCAGAGAGGGGGAATGAGTGATACATTGGGGGTGGGGAGGAAAGGGGATCTCACCATCAGCATAGGAAGGGGTTCCTTAATGTAAGGGCAGTCAGGTTATGGGGTTCCCTACCAAGAGAGGGGGAATGAGTGATACATTGGGGGTGGGGAGGAAAGGAGATCTCACCATCAGCATAGGAAGGGGTTCCTTACTGTAAGGGCAGTCAGGTTATGGGGTTCCCTACCCAGAGAGGGGGAATGAGTGATACATTGGGGGTGGGGAGGAAAGGGGATCTCACCATCAGCATAGGAAGGGGTTCCTTACTGTAAGGGCAGTCAGGTTATGGGGTTCCCTACCCAGAGAGGGGGAATGAGTGATACATTGGGGGTGGGGAGGAAAGGGGATCTCACCATCAGCATAGGAAGGGGTTCCTTACTGTAAGGGCAGTCAGGTTATGGGGTTCCCTACTTGGCCACCGGGGGGCACTGTTACATTTCAGTCTATGGGACACCCTGTGTTTCTCTCAACTTCTCCGGATGAAATGAATTCCACTTTCATGGAAACCTAAAACTCTCATTTAATAAAACTCCCCGTACCTTTATTTGTAATTAAAGGTGATTATAAAAATTAAATGAGATGCTCGTTATCCCTTTAATCGCTTAATGTCCCTATTTGCCGCGCCGGCGCCCCCCCCCCCCCGGTTATTATTAACCATTTCAGGGCCGTTTCTGTGAGTCGTTTTCATTGCGGAGCCGGGAGACTGGGGGGGGGGCAGAACGGCACCAAATTAAAGGGTAAGTTAAGAGCTTGGAGTCGGGGGGGAACGGTTCCTACTTGTAACGCAGAGCAGCCGCTTTGGCTCGGGGAAGATAATGAAATCCTCAATCTCTGTCTCTCCCGGGGAGCCGCGCCGCACACGCTCTAATTACACGTCTGTAATTGGAAACATTTATGGGAACCGGCGCAATCACCGCTCTATCTCCGAGCTGGGGAAATTTGATGATTATATTGATGTATGCCCGCCGTCATCAGCAGCGCGAAATGCGCCCGGTAATGATTCCGCCCAGCGCATCTGCTCAGGCCGATACCTTGTGGAATTGGGAGTCGGAGATCCGCAGCCGCAATGTTGTTTGTGTTTCTACCGAGTGTCAGGAGTCGCAACACGTAGTTCAACCACAAACTTTCCTTCCATAGATACCCTGACCCAGGGCAGTAACCCTTCCAACCCTTCCCCTGTCTCTGCCCCTATATATTAGGTACCTACCTAGTGCTACCAACCCCTATTTCTGTAGAGAATGAGGGCAGAGCAGGCAGTAACCCTTCCAACACTTTCCCCTGTCTCTGCCCCTATATATTAGGTACCTACCTAGTGCTACCAACCCCTATTTCTGTAGGGAAATGAGAGCAGAGCAGGCAGTAACCCTTCCAACACTTTCCCCTGTCTCTGCCCCTATATATTAGGTACCTACCTAGTGCTACCAACCCCTATTTCTGTAGGGAAATGAGAGCAGGGCAGGCAGTAACCCTTCCAACACTTTCCCCTGTCTCTGCCCCTATATATTAGGTACCTACCTAGTGCTACCAACCCCTATTTCTGTAGGGAAATGAGAGCAGAGCAGGCAGTAACCCTTCCAACACTTTCCCCTGTCTCTGCCCCTATATATTAGGTACCTACCTAGTGCTACCAACCCCTATTTCTGTAGGGAAATGAGAGCAGGGCAGGCAGTAACCCTTCCAACACTTTCCCCTGTCTCTGCCCCTATATATTAGGTACCTACCTAGTGCTACCTACCCCTATTTCTGTAGGGAAATGAGAGCAGGGCAGGCAGTAACCCTTCCAACACTTTCCCCTGTCTCTGCCCCTATATATTAGGTACCTACCTAGTGCTACCAACCCCTATTTCTGTAGGGAAATGAGAGCAGGGCAGGCAGTAACCCTTCCAACACTTTCCCCTGTCTCTGCCCCTATATATTAGGTACCTACCTAGTGCTACCAACCCCTATTTCTGTAGGGAAATGAGAGCAGGGCAGGCAGTAACCCTTCCAACACTTTCCCCTGTCTCTGCCCCTATATATTAGGTACCTACCTAGTGCTACCAACCCCTATTTCTGTAGGGAAATGAGAGCAGAGCAGGCAGTAACCCTTCCAACACTTTCCCCTGTCTCTGCCCCTATATATTAGGTACCTACCTAGTGCTACCAACCCCTATTTCTGTAGGGAAATGAGAGCAGGGCAGGCAGTAACCCTTCCAACACTTTCCCCTGTCTCTGCCCCTATATATTAGGTACCTACCTAGTGCTACCAACCCCTATTTCTGTAGGGAAATGAGAGCAGGGCAGGCAGTAACCCTTCCAACACTTTCCCCTGTCTCTGCCCCTATATATTAGGTACCTACCTAGTGCTACCAACCCCTATTTCTGTAGGGAAATGAGAGCAGGGCAGGCAGTAACCCTTCCAACACTTTCCCCTGTCTCTGCCCCTATATATTAGGTACCTACCTAGTGCTACCAACCCCTATTTCTGTAGGGAAATGAGAGCAGGGCAGGCAGTAACCCTTCCAACACTGTGTCTGTCTCTTTTGGGTACAAAACCACTTGACCCCCCCAGTTAATATGATTTTCCTTGTGCTTTATTAATCCCCCATGGGAGGGGGAGTGAGTCGGAACTACACTATTTACTAACTGCAGATTACAAATAATATCATGGTGAGACTTTAATGAATGGTAATTTGGCTTTACGCCCCGTTAATTCCCCAAGTACAAAGTGTTTGTTGTTAAACAAAGGTCCGAGCCGACGCTTAATCCTTGGCATTTATTGGTGCGTTGCCGCGGGCGGGGGGCTCCGGCGGGGGGATAATCATGGATGTAAAGCCCGTCCCTGACTGACAGGTATGAGTTGCTCACTCACTGACAGTAATTCATGGTTATGGGACGGAGGGGGGGTAATTATTACCTGCCCCTTCCCAGCAGTCCCCCAACCCGAAAAACAATCACTAATTAATCATATAAAGAGCAAATAATCTCTCGTCATTAAGTCGGATACAATGTTTCTCATTCATATTCCGCTGAATTGGAAAAGTCACAGAACCACCTTGTGTGATCCGTCAGCACCGAGGGAGGTTTCCCATTCAGCCGACGTGGGATGGGGGGGGGGGTCTTTAATATCCTACAAACAGCTCAGATCCCATAGAGCCCTCAGGTATTTGTATTTCCAGTGTTTGTGTTAATTATTCTACGGCAACAGGAAAATAACCAGAATCTCAGCCGTAAAGCAGGGCAGGACTGCTGTATCCTATCCAAGTCATTGTTCCCCCAAATATTCAGCCCCTGACACCCTCATTCTTTTGCCCCAACAGATTGTGACAATTCTAGCCAACCTGTCGGTTCTGGAACAGGGAGCACCGGAATTTGTTCAAGAAAATGGTCAGTTTCTCCCCTGTTACTAATAGTTGTGTCTGTCCCTTTCCCTTCCCTGCACTGCTGGTTCTGACTCCTGATACAACTCCCCAATACCCATTCATTCCTCATTCTCACTGGGTTTATAGTTATGTGTAACTGTCACTGTGTCTGTCCCTTTCCCTTCCCTGCACTGCTGGTTCTGACTCCTGATACAACTCCCCAATACCCATTCATTCCTCATTCTCACTGGGTTTATAGTTATGTGTAACTGTCACTGTGTCTGTCCCTTTCCCTTCCCTGCACTGCTGGTTCTGACTCCTGATACAACTCCCCAATACCCATTCATTCCTCATTCTCACTGGGTTTATAGTTATGTGTAACTGTCACTGTGTCTGTCCCTTTCCCTTCCCTGCACTGCTGGTTCTGACTCCTCATACAACTCCCCAATATCCATTCATCCCTCATTCTCACTGGGTTTATAGTTATGTGTAACTGTCACTGTGTCTGTCCCTTTCCCTTCCCTGCACTGCTGGTTCTGACTCCTGATACAACTCCCCAATATCCATTCATCCCTCATTCTCACTGGGTTTATAGTTATGTGTAACTGTCACTGTGTCTGTCCCTTTCCCTTCTCTGCACTGCTGGTTCTGACTCCTGATACAACTCCCCAATATCCATTCATTCCTCATTCTCACTGGGTTTATAGTTATGTGTAACTGTCACTGTGTCTGTCCCTTTCCCTTCCCTGCACTGCTGGTTCTGACTCCTGATACAACTCCCCAATACCCATTCATTCCTCATTCTCACTGGGTTTATAGTTATGTGTAACTGTCACTGTGTCTGTCCCTTTCCCTTCCCTGCACTGCTGGTTCTGACTCCTGATACAACTCCCCAATATCCATTCATTCCTCATTCTCACTGGGTTTATAGTTATGTGTAACTGTCACTGTGTCTGTCCCTTTCCCTTCCCTGCACTGCTGGTTCTGACTCCTGATACAACTCCCCAATACCCATTCATTCCTCATTCTCACTGGGTTTATAGTTATGTGTAACTGTCACTGTGTCTGTCCCTTTCCCTTCCCTGCACTGCTGGTTCTGACTCCTGATACAACTCCCCAATACCCATTCATCCCTCATTCTCACTGGGTTTATAGTTATGTGTAACTGTCACTGTGTCTGTCCCTTTCCCTTCCCTGCACTGCTGGTTCTGACTCCTGATACAACTCCCCAATATCCATTCATTCCTCATTCTCACTGGGTTTATAGTTATGTGTAACTGTCACTGTGTCTGTCCCTTTCCCTTCCCTGCACTGCTGGTTCTGACTCCTGATACAACTCCCCAATATCCATTCATTCCTCATTCTCACTGGGTTTATAGTTCTGTGTAACTGTCACTGTGTCTGTCCCTTTCCCTTCCCTGCACTGCTGGTTCTGACTCCTGATACAACTCCCCAATACCCATTCATTCCTCATTCTCACTGGGTTTATAGTTATGTGTAACTGTCACTGTGTCTGTCCCTTTCCCTTCCCTGCACTGCTGGTTCTGACTCCTGATACAACTCCCCAATACCCATTCATTCCTCATTCTCACTGGGTTTATAGTTCTGTGTAACTGTCACAGTTGGTTTCTGCTACATTGTTGTGGTAGTGAGAACCACCAGTACATGTGTAAATCTTTATATATTCATGTATTAAACCCCAGGAGTTGGGACTCTGATGGAGTTGCTGTCTGAGAAATCCCCTTCTGGAAGACTGTCGGAAATCTCATCGTGTGAGCGCGTCCAACAGAAAGCCGCTGTCACCCTCGCGCGTCTGTTCCGGGATCCGGGCGTTGCCCTCAGTGCAATAAAACTGAATTGTGAGTTCACCGTAGGGCAAATAAAACGGCATTTAACTCTTATTCTATTTAGAGATCAGGGGCGTCATTGGGGGGGGGGAACCGTAATCATGAAAGGAGCGGGACTTGTATGAGAAATGGGCGGGTTTAGGTTGATCAAATAATTGGGGCCCTATTGGGGGAAGGGCCTTGCTCACTTTGTATGGGACCCTGTGATTACTAAGATATACAGAATGTTCCATTCAGAGACAATAAGAAATCCGCTTTGCTGTAAAGCAAGATCTGGTTGCTGTTCATGATCATGGGGGCGTGGCTAAAAGTCAGGAAACTCCTCCCACTCACCAAAGAAAATTGAATTGGCAGCAGACTGAATATGTGAATTAAAATGGAATGTTCATCCCTTTAGTGAATTGGTTTTCAAACAGATGATATTATATTAAAGTAATTAAATAAAAGCCACCAATCAGAATGACACAGGGAATGAGCTTGGCCTAATCCAGGTACCGGATCCCCCCGGGGGGGGGCAGAGGATAAGTCGTCGCTCTCAGACATAAATCATTCGATGTCTCTCTCTGTCTCCCTCCCTACAGGTATTCCCCGCCTCATCAAACTCTGCCGCTCGCCGGACCAGAGAAATAACAGCGACGCGGTCCTGGTTGCCTGTCTGGTAAGTTAATGACTCCAATCCGATAGATGATGATGGTCTGTGTTGTCCTTCATCATCATCATTTATTTGTATAGCGCCCGCATGTTACATTGCAACATAACATTATTATAAACAGGGGTTTTATACAATAAAACAGCAGGATAAATACAGTGCCAATTCCATGTATAATACCCCAGAACCCACAGCGGGATAAATACAGTGCCAATTCCGTGTATAATACCCCAGAACCCACAGCAGGATAAATACAGTGCCAATTCCGTGTATAATACCCCAGAACCCACAGCGGGATAAATACAGTGCCAATTCCATGTATAATACCCCAGAACCCACAGCAGGATAAATACAGTGCCAATTCCATGTATAATACCCCAGAACCCACAGCGGGATAAATACAGTGCCAATTCCATGTATAATACCCCAGAACCCACAGCAGGATAAATACAGTGCCAATTCCATGTATAATACCCCAGAACAGACAGCAGGATAAATACAGTGCCAATTCCATGTATAATACCCCAGAACCCACAGCAGATAAATACAGCACCAATACCATGTATAATACCCCAGAACCCACAGCGGGATAAATACAGTGCCAATTCCATGTATAATACCCCAGAACCCACAGCAGGATAAATACAGTGCCAATTCCATGTATAATACCCCAGAACCCACAGCAGGATAAATACAGTGCCAATTCCATGTATAATACCCCAGAACCCACAGCAGGATAAATACAGTGCCAATTCCATGTATAATACCCCAGAACCCACAGCAGGATAAATACAGTGCCAATTCCATGTATAATACCCCAGAACAGACAGCGGGATAAATACAGCACCAATACCATGTATAATACCCCAGAACCCACAGCGGGATAAATACAGTGCCAATTCCATGTATAATACCCCAGAACCCACAGCAGGATAAATACAGTGCCAATTCCATGTATAATACCCCAGAACCCACAGCGGGATAAATACAGTGTCAATTCCATGTATAATACCCCAGAACCCACAGCAGATAAATACAGTGCCAATTCCATGTATAATACCCCAGAACCCACAGCAGGATAAATACAGTGCCAATTCCATGTATAATACCCCAGAACCCACAGCAGATAAATACAGTGCCAATTCCATGTATAATACCCCAGAACCCACAGCAGGATAAATACAGTGCCAATTCCATGTATAATACCCCAGAACCCACAGCGGGATAAATACAGTGCCAATTCCATGTATAATACCCCAGAACCCACAGCAGATAAATACAGTGCCAATTCCATGTATAATACCCCAGAACCCACAGCAGGATAAATACAGTGCCAATTCCATGTATAATACCCCAGAACCCACAGCGGGATAAATACAGGGCCAATTCCATGTATAATACCCCAGAACCCACAGCAGGATAAATACAATGCCAATTCCATGTATAATACCCCAGAACCCACAGCGGGATAAATACAATGCCAATTCCATGTATAATACCCCAGAACCCACAGCAGGATAAATACAGTGCCAATTCCATGTATAATACCCCAGAACCGACAGCGGAATAAATACAGCACCAATTCCATGTATAATACCCCAGAACCCACAGCAGATAAATCCAGTGCCAATTCAATGTATAATACCCCAGAACCCACAGCAGATAAATCCAGTGCCAATTCCATGTATAATACCCCAGAACCCACAGCAGGATAAATAAAGTGCCAATTCCATGTATAATACCCCAGAACCCACAGCGGGATAAATCCAGTGTCAATTCCATGTATAATACCCCAGAACCCACAGCGGGATAAATACAGTGCCAATTCCATGTATAATACCCCAGAACCCACAGCAGGATAAATACAGTGCCAATTCCATGTATAATACCCCAGAACCCACAGCAGGATAAATCCAGTGCCAATTCCATGTATAATACCCCAGAACCCACAGCAGGATAAATCCAGTGCCAATTCCATGTATAATACCCCAGAACCCACAGCAGGATAAATAAAGTGCCAATTCCATGTATAATACCCCAGAACCCACAGCGGGATAAATCCAGTGTCAATTCCATGTATAATACCCCAGAACCAACAGCGGGATAAATACAGTGCCAATTCCATGTATAATACCCCAGAACCCACAGCAGGATAAATACAGTGCCAATTCCATGTATAATACCCCAGAACCCACAGCGGGATAAATACAGTGCCAATTCCATGTATAATACCCCAGAACCCACAGCAGGATAAATACAGCGCCAATTCCATATATAATACCCCAGAACCCACAGCGGGATAAATACAGTGTCAATTCCATCTATAATACCCCACAACCCACAGCAGATAAATACAGTACCAATTCCATGTATAATACCCCAGAACCCACAGCAGGATAAATACACTGCCAATTCCATGTATAATACCCCAGAACCCACAGCAGGATAAATACAGTGCCAATTCCGTGTATAATACCCCAGAACCAACAGCAGGTTAAATACAGTACCAATTCCGTGTATAATACCCCAGAACCCACAGCAGGATAAATACAGTGCCAATTCCGTGTATAATACCCCAGAACCCACAGCAGGATAAATACAGTGCCAATTTCATGTATAATACCCCAGAACCAACAGCGGGATAAATACAGTGCCAATTCCATGTTTAATACCCCAGAACCCACAGCGGGATAAATACAGTGCCAATTCCATGTATAATACCCCAGAACCCACAGCGGGATAAATACAGTGCCAATTCCATGTATAATACCCCAGAACCCACAGTGGGATAAATACAGTGCCAATTCCATGTATAATACTCCAGAACCCACAGCGGGATTAATACAGTGCCAATTCCATGTATAATACCCCAGAACCCACAGCAGATAAATACAGTGCCAATTCCATGTATAATACCCAGAACCCACAGCGGGATAAATACAGTGCCAATTCCATGTATAATACCCCAGAACCCACAGCAGGATAAATACAGTGCCAATTCCATGTATAATACCCCAGAACCCACAGCAGGATAAATACAGTGCCAATTCCGTGTATAATACCCCAGAACCCACAGCAGGATAAATACAGTGCCAATTCCATGTATAATACCCCAGAACCCACAGCAGGATAAATACAGTACCAATTCCGTGTATAATACCCCAGAACCCACAGCAGGATAAATACAGTGCCAATTCCATGTATAATACCCCAGAACCCACAGCAGGATAAATACAGTACCAATTCCGTGTATAATACCCCAGAACCCACAGCAGGATAAATACAGTACAAATTCCGTGTATAATACCCCAGAACCCACAGCGGGATAAATACAGTGCCAATTCCATGTATAATACCCCAGAACCCACAGCGGGATAAATACAGTGCCAATTCCATGTATAATACCCCAGAACCCACAGCGGGATAAATACAGTGCCAATTCCATGTATAATACCCCAGAACCCACAGCGGGATAAATACAGTGCCAATTCCATGTATAATACCCAAGAACCAACAGCAGGACAAATACAGTGCCAATTCCATGTATAATACCCCAGAACCCACAGCAGGATAAATACAGTGCCAATTCCATGTATAATACCCCAGAACCCACAGCAGGATAAATACAATGCCAATTCCATGTATAATACCCCAGATCCTACAGCAGGATAAATACAATGCCAATTCCATGTATAATACCCCAGAACCCACAGCAGGATAAATACAGTGCCAATTCAATGTACAATACCCCAGAACCCACAGCGGGATAAATACAGTGCCAATTCCATGTATAATACCCCAGAACCCACAGCAGATAAATACAGTGCCAATTCCATGTATAATACCCCAGAACCCACAGCGGGATAAATACAGTGCCAATTCCATGTATAATACCCCAGAACCCACAGCGGGATAAATACAGTGCCAATTCCATGTATAATACCCCAGAACCCACAGCGGGATAAATACAGTGCCAATCCCATGTATAATACCCCAGAACCCACAGCAGGATAAATACAGTGCCAATTCCATGTATAATACCCCAGAACCCACAGCAGATAAATACAGTGCCAATCCCATGTATAATACCCCAGAACCCACAGCAGGATAAATACAGATCTAATTCCATGTATAATACCCCAGAACCCACAGCAGATAAATACAGTGCCAATTCCACGTATAATACCCCAGAACCCACAGCAGATAAATACAGTGCCAATTCCACGTATAATACCCCAGAACCCACAGCAGGATAAATACAGTGCCAATTCCATGTATAATACCCCAGAACCCACAGCGGGATAAATACAGTGCCAATTCCATGTATAATACCCCAGAACCCACAGCGGGATAAATACAGTGCCAATTCCATGTATAATACCCCAGAACCCACAGCAGGATAAATACAGTGCCAATTCCATGTATAATACCCCAGAACCCACAGCGGGATAAATACAGTGCCAATTCCATGTATAATACCCCAGAACCCACAGCAGGATAAATACACTGCCAATTCCATATATAATACCCCAGAACCCACAGCAGGATAAATATAGTGCCAATTCCATGTATAATACCCCAGAACCCACAGCAGGATAAATACAGTGCCAATTCCATGTATAATACCCCAGAACCCACAGCAGGATAAATACAGTGCCAATTCCATGTATAATACCCCAGAACCCACAGCAGATAAATACAGTGCCAATTCCATGTATAATACCCCAGAACCCACAGGAGATAAATACAGTGCCAATTCCATGTATAATACCCCAGAACCCACAGCAGGATAAATACAGTGCCAATTCCATGTATAATACCCCAGAACCCACAGCAGGATAAATACAGTGCCAATTCCATGTATAATACCCCAGAACCCACAGCAGATAAATACAGTGCCAATTCCATGTATAATACCCCAGAACCCACAGCGGGATAAATACAGTGCCAATTCCATGTATAATACCCCAGAACCCACAGCAGGATAAATACAGTGCCAATTCCATGTATAATACCCCAGAACCCACAGCAGATAAATACAGTGCCAATTCCATGTATAATACCCCAGAAGCCACAGCAGATAAATACAGTGCCAATTCCATGTATAATACCCCAGAACCCACAGCAGATAAATACAGTGCCAATTCCATGTATAATACCCCAGAACCCACAGCAGGATAAATACAGTGCCAATTCCATGTATAATACCCCAGAACCCACAGCGGGATAAATACAGTGCCAATTCCATGTATAATACCCCAGAACCCACAGCGGGATAAATTCAGGGCCAATTCCATGTATAATACCCCAGAACCCACAGCGGGATAAATACAGTGCCAATTCCATGTATAATACCCCAGAACCCACAGCAGGATAAATACAGTGCCAATTCAATGTACAATACCCCAGAACCCACAGCGGGATAAATACAGTGCCAATTCCATGTATAATACCCCAGAACTGACAGCGGGATAAATACAGCACCAATTCCATGTATAATACCCCAGAACCCACAGCAGATAAATCCAGTGCCAATTCCATGTATAATACCCCAGAACCCACAGCAGGATAAATAAAGTGCCAATTCCATGTATAATACCCCAGAACCCACAGCGGGATAAATCCAGTGTCAATTCCATGTATAATACCCCAGAACCCACAGCGGGATAAATACAGTGCCAATTCCATGTATAATACCCCAGAACCCACAGCGGGATAAATACAGTGCCAATTCCATGTATAATACCCCAGAACCCACAGCAGGATAAATACAGTGCCAATTCCATGTATAATACCCCAGAACCCACAGCGGGATAAATACAGTGCCAATTCCATGTATAATACCCCAGAACCCACAGCAGGATAAATACAGCGCCAATTCCATGTATAATACCCCAGAACCCACAGCGGGATAAATACAGTGTCAATTCCATCTATAATACCCCACAACCCACAGCAGATAAATACAGTACCAATTCCATGTATAATACCCCAGAACCCACAGCAGGATAAATACAGTGCCAATTCCATGTATAATACCCCAGAACCCACAGCAGATAAATACAGTGCCAATTCCATGTATAATACCCCAGAACCCACAGCAGGATAAATACAGTGCCAATTCCATGTATAATACCCCAGAACCCACAGCGGGATAAATACAGTGCCAATTCCATGTATAATACCCCAGAACCCACAGCAGGATAAATACAGTGCCAATTCCATGTATAATACCCCAGAACCCACAGCGGGATAAATACAGTGCCAATTCCATGTATAATACCCCAGAACCCACAGCAGGATAAATACAGTGCCAATTCCATGTATAATACCCCAGAACCCACAGCAGATAAATACAGTGCCAATTCCATGTATAATACCCCAGAACCCACAGCAGGATAAATACAGTGCCAATTCCATGTATAATACCCCAGAACCCACAGCAGATAAATACAGTGCCAATTCCATGTATAATACCCCAGAACCCACAGCAGATAAATACAGTGCCAATTCCATGTATAATACCCCAGAACCCACAGCAGGATAAATACAGTGCCAATTCCATGTATAATACCCCAGAACCCACAGCAGATAAATACAGTGCCAATTCCATGTATAATACCCCCAGAACCCACAGCAGGATAAATACAGCGCCAATTCCTTGTATAATACCCCAGAACCCACAGCGGGATAAATACAGTGCCAATTCCATGTATAATACCCCAGAACCCACAGCAGATAAATACAGTGCCAATTCCATGTATAATACCCCAGAACCCACAGCAGGATAAATACAGTGCCAATTCCATGTATAATACCCCAGAACCCACAGCAGGAGAAATACAGTGCCAATTCCATGTATAATACCCCAGAACCCACAGCAGGAGAAATACAGTGCCAATTCCATGTATAATACCCCAGAACCCACAGCGGGATAAATACAGTGCCAATTCCATGTATAATACCCCAGAACCCACAGCAGGATAAATACAGTGCCAATTCCATGTATAATACCCCAGAACCCACAGCAGGATAAATACAGTGCCAATTCCATGTATAATACCCCAGAACCCACAGCAGATAAATACAGTGCCAATTCCATGTATAATACCCCAGAACCCACAGCGGGATAAATACAGTGCCAATTCCATGTATAATACCCCAGAACCCACAGCAGGATAAATACAGTGCCAATTCCATGTATAATACCCCAGAACCCACAGCAGGATAAATACAGTGCCAATTCCATGTATAATACCCCAGAACCCACAGCAGATAAATACAGTGCCAATTCCATGTATAATACCCCAGAACCCACAGCAGATAAATACAGTGCCAATTCCATGTATAATACCCCAGAACCCACAGCAGGATAAATACAGTGCCAATTCCATGTATAATACCCCAGAACCCACAGCAGGATAAATACAGTGCCAATTCCATGTATAATACCCCAGAACCCACAGCAGATAAATACAGTGCCAATTCCATGTATAATACCCCAGAACCCACAGCAGGATAAATACAGTGCCAATTCCATGTATAATACCCCAGAACCCACAGCGGGATAAATACAGTGCCAATTCCATGTATAATACCCCAGAACCCACAGCAGATAAATACAGTGCCAATTCCATGTATAATACCCCAGAACCCACAGCAGATAAATACAGTGCCAATTCCATGTATAATACCCCAGAACCCACAGCAGGATAAATACAGCGCCAATTCCATGTATAATACCCCAGAACCCACAGCAGATAAATACAGTGCCAATTCCATGTATAATACCCCAGAACCCACAGCAGGATAAATACAGTGCCAATTCCATGTATAATACCCCAGAACCCACAGCAGATAAATACAGTGCCAATTCCATGTATAATACCCCAGAACCCACAGCAGATAAATACAGTGCCAATGTCACCATTTTGTCTTATTCCATAAAATTTATTGGGCCTGATTCACTAAAGTGCGATAAAACATGCGCTATTTATAGCGTGTGGTAAAAATTGTATCACATCTTAATTTTCGCGACTTTTTGCACGATTCACTTGCGCTATCTTTTGAAAGATACATGAAACGGGAAAAATGTTGTGCGGGGAAAAATTTTTTTGCCCGTGACTATTATTTTTTGACGCTTGTAGAAATTTTTGGACGTGCGGTGAATTTTCGCGTGGCGAATTTTTTCATGCGTTTTGCCATTGGCGGATTGTTTTGCGAAACGCATGAAAAAATGTGCCGCGGAAAAATTCGCCGCACGTCCAAAAATTCGCTGCGAATCCATGCCTGCCGAAACATTTCATCACTTGTAGCCGCATATAAATACTCGCGCAAATGAACGCACGCCATGTTAGCCATACACGCCATATTTTATTGCCAAAAGCTCATTTACTGTACTTTTCTATGATTATCGCCTGCCTGTAGTAGGGGTTAATTTTCGCATAGCCGAATGCGATATTTAGCGTGCCTAAGTTATAGTGAATCATGCGATCGTATTCTTTTCAGCGCGGAAATTAACGCATGCGGTAAAACTAGCGCAAGAAATACCGCATGCGAAAATGGCGACTTATAGCACGCGATAATACTATGGTGAATCGCGCTAATTAACGCGACTTATTTAACGCAAAAAGCGTGCGATAAATCTTATCGCACTTTAGTGAATCGGGCCCATTATCTTTTTTAAAACATCAGAATAATTAACCCAAGAATCATTTTATTAACCCTTTCCCCCTCTATTAATATGGCTGCCATTGTTGGGGTGATTCTTTACATCAAAAACTTACTAAAAATGAATTTACTCCTTTTTGCCCCTTTTCCATCTTTATAAACAGCTGAAATCCCCCTGGAAACAATATTGTTACAAACCATAAAAGACATTTTATTGACTGACCCCCCGTAGGGCCGTTTGCACGGTCAGCGCTCAGTCTGATTTACAGAGAACGGGGGACAGAGAATTGTTATTTGGCAAATTCCCCCCCCGGCGATTCCCTCACAATCAAATTCTCTCGGTTAATTATCGGCCATTCCTGCAATTTGCCTGATCTGTGAACTGTTACAGTGAGAATGTGTCCGTCATGAACCATTTGCCTCCCGACTCCGAGCTTTAGGGACCGGGATGTCTGACAGCAAAATAAACTCTGAGTAACTGAGTAATGTGGCCAATGGGTATAACTGTACTGTATGTACCCCGGGGGGGCAACAGGGGCACCAGTATAAACTGGGGTGGGAAAGAGAAGGAGGAAAATGGGTAAAGGTAAAAGACAGAGGGCAAAAGAAGGAAAAAGAAAGAAAAGATTCTTAGTGAGTGAGAGACAAATGGGGGGAGAGGGGAAATATAGAAGGGGGGAGAAGAGGGAGGATGGGGGGGAGTAAGGCCAAACAGTTGGGGGGGGGAATAGAAAAGGAAAGGAGAGGGGATGAGAGACAGAAGGAGAGAGGGGAAGGGAAAGGGGGTTCGGGGAGTAGAGAGACAAATGAGGGGAGAGGGGAAGGGAAAGGGGGTTCGGGGAGTAGAGAGACAAATGGGGGGAGAGGGGAAATATAGAAGGGGGGAGAAGAGGGAGGATGGGGGGGAGTAAGGCCAAACAGTTGGGGGGGGGAATAGAAAAGGAAAGGAGAGGGGATGAGAGACAGAAGGAGAGAGGGGAAGGGAAAGGGGGTTCGGGGAGTAGAGAGACAAATGGGGGGAGAGGGGAAATATAGAAGGGGAGAAGAGGGAGGATGGGGGGGAGTAAGGCCAAACAGTTGGGGGGGGGATAGAAAAGGAAAGGAGAGGGGATGAGAGACAGAAGGAGAGAGGGGAAGGGAAAGGGGGTTCGGGGAGTAGAGAGACAAATGGGGGAGAGGGGAAATATAGAAGGGGGGAGAAGAGGGCAGATGGGGGGGAGTAAGGCCAAACAGTTGGGGGGGGGGAATAGAAAAGGAAAGGAGAGGGGATGAGAGACAGAAGGAGAGAGGGGAAGGGAAAGGGGGTTCGGGGAGTAGAGAGACAAATGAGGGGAGAGGGGAAGGGAAAGGGGGTTCGGGGAGTAGAGAGACAAATGGGGGAGAGGGGAAATATAGAAGGGGGGAGAAGAGGGAGGATGGGGGGGAGTAAGGCCAAACAGTTGGGGGGGGGGAATAGAAAAGGAAAGGAGAGGGGATGAGAGACAGAAGGAGAGAGGGGAAGGGAAAGGGGGTTCGGGGAGTAGAGAGACAAATGGGGGGAGAGGGGAAATATAGAAGGGGGGAGAAGAGGGCAGATGGGGGGGGACTCGGGGGGACTCGGGGGAGTAAGGCCATAAAGGGAAGGAGATTGGGGAGAAGGAAAGCACGAGAAGCAGACACAGGAGACAAATGCAGTTATTAGGGAGCAGATAAATAGAAACAGGAGGTGAGTGGGAGTTGTGACTGAACGTTCCCCCCGTTTGGGAGAAGAGGAGAGAAATTGCCATTTAATAACTGTATGTGGTGGGGGGGGGGGGGGAAGGTTGAGGGCTGACAGTCAGAAGAGCAGATTAGGGGGTTGGTGGGGTTCCTGGATCCCAATGTGCATGATTTCCCCATAACCCCAAACATAGTGATTGTGGCCCCCTGGCCCCCCGTTATTAGTGAACCCCATTCATGGCAGTTTCCCCCATAGGCTGCTCTGCGGAGACTGGCGACCATGTACCCCGAGGGTCTGGAAGATTCCGACTTCAAGCAACTGGTGAAGCCGCGACTGGTGGATTCCTTCCTCCTCTGCTCAAACATGGAAGAGAGTTTCGTATAGCGCAAAGCCGAGGGGGTCCCTGTGTGTCTTGCACCCTAATCTCTAATGGGGCAGAGGAGAAGGACTGGGTGCCCCACCCAAGGGTCTCAGAGCTTCATTTGTACCAAACTTTTATACCAACTTTGTATTTGTTTTTATGGGTTTCTATTTGATCTGAAAACATTTTATACTACGAACGAAGACTTTGGGGTACAGTTGGGGGTCTTGGCCAATGTTGGGTGAGGTGAATTATTGCCACTCTCTTCGCTTCCCCTTTAATTCCCACTTTGTTCCTGAGGAGCTGTGTTTGGTACGGGGACCCCCAGCTTAGAGGGGTGCCTACAGGGTCCACAGGGAGCGGTATTGCTCTTTGGGGTCCAGTTGAGCAGGCGCTGGGTATAAATCAAATGGACCCCACAAATAAGGGTAATTGTATTATGATGGTCCTTATGGTACCGACCCACTGCTCTGACCTCTTAGACGTAGGAATTGAGGTTGAAAAAAGACTCAAGTCCGTTGAGTTTGGGTTTTCTGCACCAACTGCACATTTCCACCAGGGGGCAGCACACAAGGCTTGGGGATAAAACTGGGGTTTATTAAGAACAGAATTTAATATAACAGAGACTTTACAATAATCCTTATATCACAGGTTGGGGGACAAGAAATTATTTCTTGTAATCTGGGGTGTAAATAAACCGACGTTCCTTCAGCCGAAGGGGGGAAATTACTGGATTCTCTGAAATATTCTTAAAATAAGGGGGTGTGGTTTAGGAAGTGTCTGGGTGTGGTCATTTAAAACATGTTAAAATCAGCCCCCCCCCCTCAAAGATCTAGGGTAATTAGGGCAACCAGCTAAGTGGTATAAGGGGTTAAGACACTCATTTTGCCCAGGAGCAGTAACCCATAGCAACCAATCAGCAGGTGGAATTTACTGGCCACCTGTTTGAAAGCATCTTATTGGTTGCTATGGGTTACTGGGCAAACTTAGTGCCTTTAATTACATAAGGGGGGGTAGTGCCTTATGATATCTGATGTAGCCCCTCAGCACAAAGACTCATCAGCTTAGGGGCAATTAATAGTCCAGGTTAAATTCCCTAAAATAGCCAGTAACAGGACTGTCCAATAGGTGTACGGCAACCTTGGGCCCATAGTTGTTCACTCACTGTTGGAAGCTGCCGTTGGAATGTTCTAGCCCCGCCCACTGCTTGAATCACAGGCTCCCCAAGATGGGTGTGGAAGAGCCCTGACCTTGACCCAACTGAACCCTGGCCGTGAGTCAGGTCTGATCCCCAACATTAGCACCCAACCTCACTGAACTCCCAGCAACAATGTTCCAGCATCTAGTGGGGACCTTCCTAGAGGAGTAGGGGGCAGTTATAGGAGCAACAGGAGGGCTAACATCATATTAACCCCCTTTGGGTTGGGAATGAGATGTTCCCCACACTTTTAGCCATGTAGGGTCCAGACAATACTTCCACACATTTCTCATATTGCAAAATATATGATTTATTGAGGAGAAAGTCAGTATGGCACCCATCCTCCATGGTGGAGCTGTTGGACAGAGGGGGTGCCAGATAGCGGAAAAACCTTAGAACCCCATTAACATTTGCATCAATGCTATAAAGAACAAAAGAATATCTACAAGAGGTCCCACCATAATGTGGAGCACAATGTGACATCTTGGATCCAAGGATGACTCAGTGGAAGGTTCATCTATGGCTGTTGGGAAGGATATGGTCCGTCAGGTACTTGGGTTGCTTTGCCTCTATTATTAAATCCTGGATCTTAGAAGCTGATGAGATGAAGACACCATAAGTTCTACTTATATCCCTTGAGATGTTCATCAAAGGAACCAGTGGACATGCTAATCCTCACCAGGGATCTCCTCAGGGCCTTGATGTCTCTGTTGATATCTGAGCACCCAATCCAGGGCAATCTCTGGAACACTCGGACAATCTCAATATTCCTTTTCTCTTCACCTCGGTTCACCACCTTCGCCCACCTAAGAGCAGCCGTGTCCTCCACTTTTTTTATTGAGATCTTCAGCTTTGGAGGATTCATCTCTATTTTCATTGACTTCTGCTTGGAAATATCGGGGCCATCGCAATGTCTAATCCTCGGGGTCTGACCCTTGTTATGAAGGGAGGGAATGTGACTCCTGGTAAGGGTGGAAGGTTCATCTATGGCTGTTGGGACGGATATGGTCCGTCAGGTACTTGGGTTGCTTTGCCTACATTATTAAATCCTGGATCTTAGAAGCTGATGAGATGAAGACACCATAAGTTCTACCTATCTCCCTTGAGATGTTCATCAAAGGAACCAGTGGACATGCCAATCCTTGCCAGGGATCTCCTCAGGGCCTTGATGTCTCTGTTGATATCTGAGCACTGGATCCCGGCCGATCTCTGGAACACTCGGACAATCTCAATATTCCTTTTCTCTTCTCCTCGGTTCACCACCTTCGCCCACCGAAGAGCAGCCGTGTCCTCCACTTTCTTCATGGAGATCTTCAGCTTTGGAGGATTCATCTCTGTTTTCCTTGACTTCTGCTTGGAATAATCGAAGCTGTCGCAGTGTCTAATCCCCGGGGTCCGACCCTTGTTATAAAGGGTGGGAATGTGATTCCTGGTTAGGGGCTGTGCAAGTTAATCATTGGCCGGTTCCTTCAGGCTCCGATGATCACAATCTCCCCCCCCCCATTGAGCTTCACAGAGAACCACAACATTCATTTCATTCTTTACGTTCCATTAGTGATAAGTGAGACTGTCTGGTTTGGTTTTGGTGAAAAATTTATAAAACTGCTGAAAAATTCATAAAATGGTGAAAAATTAGCCAAACCCCCCCCCTCTAAAAACGGAGTTGGGAATTTTTTTATTTTCGTTAAATCTGCCGGATTTCCTATTAATAGCGGTTACAGACGGATGTCTCCTAATCAATCTCGTTTATCAGCAAGAGAAATCCCATGCCAATAGGGTGCAATTAGATCTGATTAACAGGAGCGGCTCACCTGGCGGATGCTGTCGGCGCGGCAACGCTGCTGAATTGTGGGGGTTCGGCACGGAACAGATTTAGTTGGGTCACCATGTTCATTTTTGAAGACAATGGGGGGTGGAGCAAAAGAGGATGAGGAGGGTCATAGGGGGCGTAAAACAACTACACCTGTTGTGCAAAAAGTGTCAAATTTTTGGCACTTTTTCTCCCTGGAATATCCCTATAGATAAACATGATGACCCCACCCCTTCAAGACCTGCCCTGGGTGGGATGGGAGGTCACTGGGCGGGACAGGAACCATGTAGGGGCGGGGCTATGGTGTGGCTATTAGAGATTGCCCAATTGCCACATCAATCTCAAGGAGTCTTGCTCGGTTTTGACCCGGACAGCCCTTCCGAAAACCGAACAGGTGGCAAAGCTAGGGAGTAGGCGGGGCGTAACATGGGGGCAGGGCAATGATGTCACAGGGTGGGGAGTGGGTGGGGAAATGGGCGGGGAATAGGTGGGTCTATACTTATATGGAGTAATCAATTAGTGGAGAGAGTCAGGGAAGGGAGGGGTCAATGACATTTTTGGTAAGATTGTAATTTCGGCCCTAGTTGGGGGATTTACCGGCCAGGCGGTACCCCTAATAATCGGTGGGGGCAGCGTATGCCTAGTGATGTCACCAGGGGGCAAATAACTTATAAAAACCCCAGCCTGCAGGGTCCCCTGTCTCTGCCCCTATATATTAGGTACCTACCTAGTGCTACCAACCCCTATTTCTGTAGGGAAATGAGAGCAGGGCAGGCAGTAACCCTTCCAACACTTTCCCCTGTCTCTGCCCCTATATATTAGGTACCTACCTAGTGCTACCAACCCCTATTTCTGTAGGGAAATGAGAGCAGGGCAGGCAGTAACCCTTCCAACACTTTCCCCTGTCTCTGCCCCTATATATTAGGTACCTACCTAGTGCTACCAACCCCTATTTCTGTAGGGAAATGAGAGCAGGGCAGGCAGTAACCCTTCCAACACTTTCCCCTGTCTCTGCCCCTATATATTAGGTACCTAGCTAGTGCTACCAACCCCTATTTCTGTAGGGAAATGAGAGCAGGGCAGGCAGTAACCCTTCCAATACTTTCCCCTGTCTCTGCCCCTATATATTAGGTACCTACCTAGTGCTACCAACCCCTATTTCTGTAGGGAAATGAGAGCAGGGCAGGCAGTAACCCTTCCAACACTTTCCCCTGTCTCTGCCCCTATATATTAGGTACCTACCTAGTGCTACCAACCCCTATTTCTGTAGGGAAATGAGAGCAGGGCAGGCAGTAACCCTTCCAACACTTTCCCCTGTCTCTGCCCCTATATATTAGGTACCTAGCTAGTGCTACCAACCCCTATTTCTGTAGGGAAATGAGAGCAGGGCAGGCAGTAACCCTTCCAACACTTTCCCCTGTCTCTGCCCCTATATATTAGGTACCTACCTAGTGCTACTAACCCCTATTTCTGTAGGGAAATGAGAGCAGGGCAGGCAGTAACCCTTCCAACACTTTCCCCTGTCTCTGCCCCTATATATTAGGTACTTACCTAGTGCTACCAACCCCTATTTCTATAGGGAAATGAGAGCAGGGCAGGCAGTAACCCTTCCAACACTTTCCCCTGTCTCTGCCCCTATATATTAGGTACCTACCTAGTGCTACCAACCCCTATTTCTGTAGGGAAATGAGAGCAGGGCAGGCAGTAACCCTTCCAACACTTTCCCCTGTCTCTGCCCCTATATATTAGGTACCTACCTAGTGCTACCAACCCCTATTTCTGTAGGGAAATGAGAGCAGGGCAGGCAGTAACCCTTCCAACACTTTCCCCTGTCTCTGCCCCTATATATTAGGTACCTACCTAGTGCTACCAACCCCTATTTCTGTAGGGAAATGAGAGCAGGGCAGGCAGTAACCCTTCCAACACTTTCCCCTGTCTCTGCCCCTATATATTAGGTACCTACCTAGTGCTACCAACCCCTATTTCTGTAGGGAAATGAGAGCAGGGCAGGCAGTAACCCTTCCAACACTTTCCCCTGTCTCTGCCCCTATATATTAGGTACCTACCTAGTGCTACCAACCCCTGTATCTGTAGAGCAGAGTAGGCGCTGACTTGGTACAATAGCGAATGGAAGAGAGGGGTAGGTGGGGGAGCGCTACATATAATTGCTATTAATACTACACTGAATGCCGAACACCTTGCAGAGAGTCACATTACTTATTACAGAGGAAACTATTGCAATTTTGGGAATAGCCGAATCGATTGGCCCCGCAGCAGTAAAAAGCTTTTATATAAAAATAGTCGTGAAAGCACCAAACTGTTTGTAAATGGAAATACAGAAGGGGGTGGCTGGTAGGTAGTTAATTGCTTCTGTTGCCCCCTCCGTTCCAAAATAAATCCCCTGCATTTATTCCCTCTCTGGACGTTTCCACTCCCGGCCACCAGATGTCGCTCTACACCTTTATAATAAATTCCGCCTTATTGATCGCTGCTGGCGGGGCTCATACATCTGAGTCGCTCCGTTTTGTGTCGGGTTATTAAATATCAATGTCTAATGAAACAAAGACTTTCCCTTGAAACTCACAGACTGATCAGAACTAAATGCCCCGCCGCTCTGAGAAGGGCACACAGAATATATGGCATAGGCTGAGAGCAGGGCAGGATAGATTCAGGGGTACATAGGGACCCCCTGCACTACTGTATGGTATTGCACCAAGCCGGGGGGTGTTGTGCCAGAATTCCCCATTAACCAGATCTGCACACAATACATGAGATGCACAAACCACTGAACCAATGCTCACCCACTGATTGAGTTACAGACTCCCTGCCCCTCCCTCTCTAACCTTCCATCATAGTGTTCTAGCTCCACCCACTTCTTGAGTTACAGACTCCCTGCCCCTCCCTCTCTAACCTTCCATCATAGTGTTCTAGCTCCACCCACTTCTTGAGTTACAGACTCCCTGCCCCTCCCTCTCTAACCTTCCATCATAGTGTTCTAGCTCCACCCACTTCTTGAGTTACAGACTCCCTGCCCCTCCCTCTCTAACCTTCCATCATAGTGTTCTAGCTCCACCCACTTCTTGAGTTACAGACTCCCTGCCCCTCCCCCTGTAACTTTCCATCTGTATTCTAGCCCCACCCACTTCATGAGTTACAGACTCCCCACCCTTCCCCCTGTAACCTTCCATCATAGTGTTCTAGCTCCACCCACTTCTTGAGTTACAGACTCCCTGCCCCTCCCCCTGAGTATTCCAGCCCCACCCACTTTGTGAGTCACAGACTCCCTGCCCCTTCAAAACAAGGTCAGACAACATCCAAGGGCAAGTAGACCCATTGACATGTCTAAGACTTGAAAAACAAAATGGACCAATGAGGTGAGGCAGCTCGCAGGCAGTGCAACAAACTGAGCAAGAAATACAACTGACGTTGGTGTAAATTCCTTGAGTGAGACAAGTTGCCCACTCACACTCACACTCACAGCATTACAATTACCCACAGTCGTTACACAGAACCCCCCCCCCTCTGCTGAGGAATAATAACGAGCGAAACAATCATTATGATAATGGGGCCGAGCGCTAAGTAGGTCAGCGCATTGTGTGCGAGTCCCGGCGCGACGGCGCACGACGTTCATTAAAGTTTAACAATTCCACTCGGCCGGGATGGAAGCGATTGCACAAACGCAGCTCAGGATTCGCACTCGCTGGGATTGAACCCGCAGCTCCACATGCTAATTGCCCCGGCGCTTGTGTACTCGGGGAATTGCCGCGCGTTTCATGCAGAGATAATAACATTAATGTTTCAACAAAGAGGCCCTAAAAATAATATCTGCCCCCCGGGGCCCCTCCCACATCAAAGCCCCCGGCCGAGGAGCGCTGAAAGGGGGATATCGGGGCGGGGGCTCTGGAAATAAGCACAAAAGGGGTTAATTACCTGTCATTTTATTCATTAATGGGTAATTAACTCTTTAATGGGCCAGGCATGGATTTGCTGTGAATTTCCGCGTTTCGCCATTGCCATTTTTTGCCAAAATTCGCCACGGGGAAAATTTGCCCCGCGACAAAAAAAAAGTTGCGCTTTGTGAATTTTTTGCCATTTCGCTATATTTTTTCACAGTTTCGTGAATTTTTCGGCAAAGCGAAATGGGACGGATTGGCTCATCCCTAGTCAGAATCATGGTGGGCCCGGCGGCGCCGGCGCTGTACCTCATTGGTTCCATCAGGGTCCGGAATGAATGAAGTTTCAACAATGAATGAATTTGTTTCCGCCCGACAATAACTGACAGTTTGTGATTTTAGACGGGTTTATTATTGGGGGAAGGGTGCCCAGCGGAGGATGATGGGAAATGTAGTTGTGTAAGAGGCGGAGCAACTGTTGGCGAGGGGATTCGTCGCGTGGAATGAGGTTTCCATGAAATAAAATGATTGGTGATTTGACGAAAGGAAGGCAATGGCTGCAGATTTCTCACAAGTTCTGAGTAACGGTCAGTTCTGCAAAGTCTTCAGAGGATGGAAGTTTCCTGGTACTGATAATATCTCTGTATCTAATTATTGTGCGTCTGGGGGAAAGAACCCCTAGAATATACCCCTGGTAATGTTCTATTCCAGAGAGATGGATGGAGGGATGGATAGATAGATGATAGATAGACAGATGGATAGATAGATAGATAGATAGATAGATAGATAGATAGACAGACGGATAGATAGATAGATAGATAGATAGATAGATAGATAGATACATAGATAGATAGATAGATAGATAGATACATACATACATAGATAGATAGATAGATAGATAGATAGATAGATAGATAGATAGATAGATAGATAGATAGATAGATAGATAGATACATAGATAGATACATACATACATAGATAGATAGATAGATAGATAGATAGATAGATAGATAGATAGATAGATAGATAGATAGATACATAGATAGATAGATACATAGATAGATAGATACATAGATAAATAGATACATACATACATAGATAGATAGATAGATAGATAGATAGATAGATAGATAGATAGAGATAGATAGATAGATGATAGATAGATAGATAGATAGATAGATAGATAGACAGACAGACAGATCAATGATAGATAGAGATATAGATAGATAGATAGATAGATAATAGAAAGATAGATAGATAGACAGATGATAGATAGATAGATAGATAATAGAAAGATAGATAGATAGATAGATGATAGATAGATAGATAATAGAAAGATAGATAGATAGATAGATAGATGATATAGATAGATAGATAGATAGATAGATAGATGAAGGCTAGATAGAGAGGTAGATAGACAGACACTCAGACAGAGAGATAGATGAAAGATAGATAGATAGATAGATAGACAGATAAATAGACAGACAGACATCTATAAGATGACATTGTGACTTGAGCCCCCTGAGGTCACATGACCCCCCCATTCTTGCAGGTTCAATATTATAACAAATTTATCAGCAAAAGGAATATTCTGAAGACATGACACAAAACATACAGTTAAATTTGCTGTTCATTTTCTGCCCCCCCCCCGAAAAAAATTACGATGATTAAACCTGTAAAAAACATGGTGAGTTCAAACTGTAAATACTCTGATTCTTAATAAAGACGTTTCAGGGAAGGGTTCAGCCTCTGCCGAAATAAATAAATAAAGCGAATTGAAAGAAAATCTCCCATAAAATGTCTTCATTTGAGGCCTTTGCGCACTTCCCCCCGGCGCCACTTGGGGGCAGCGCAACACAATACTGAATACGGAACATTTTGGAACATTTTTTATGGCCACTTTGCACGCAGCTTTCTGGGAATTAGTTTCATTTCAGTCGCTGGTTACATTGTTGCTCAAATGACCTGCTTGGATCCCGGCACGTTTCCTAACATTCTGTGTCTCGTATGGGATGGGGGGGGTTTGGTTATGTGGTCTCTTTCACCCCTTCATTAATGCTGGAGATAAAACTTGAAAGGAGAGAAAAAAAATATCATTCAAACGTATGAAATAAAATATAAAAAAAAAGTTTATAGAATGTACAAGTTGAACTAATAGGAGTCGGCGTAACTGGGTGTAACCTGGCGTAATCTGGCGTAACCGGGTGTAACCTGGCATAATCTGGCGTAACCTGGCATAACCGGGCGTAATCTGGAGTAATCTGGTGTAACCTGGCATAACCTGGCATAACCGGGTGTAATCTGGCATAACCTGGTGTAACCTGGCGTAATCTGGCATAACCTGGCGTAACCGGGCGTAATCTGGAGTAATCTGGCGTAACCTGCCGTAGCCGGGTGTAATCTGGCGTAACCTGGCGTAACCGGGCGTAATCTGGAGTAATCTGGCGTAACCTGGAGTAGCCGGGTGTAATCTGGCGTAACCTGGCGTAACCGGGCGTAATCTGGAGTAATCTGGCGTAACCTGGCGTAGCTGGGTGTAATCTGTCGTAACCTGGCGTATTACTCCAGCGTAAATCTGGCTACAGCGGGGTTAATTATTATTATTCATTTTCATCATAATCACCCGCCCTTATAGTCTGTAAGTATCTACCAACCGCATCACAGTTATTGCCCTCGGGTTTGTTTGTGCTGGATATACGCCCCCCCATGGTGCACAATTGAAATAAAGGTCAAGCAAAGCCTCACTAATGTGTGTGTTGCACCTGTATTATTTCTGATACAATCTCTAAAATTTACATTTTTAATTAACATTTTATAGAGTTTTTTTGAATTATTTAAGTGCTGTCAAAGTGCTGAGTGATTGGACTATAGGGATAGTGTTGCCTTTATTCTGCCTCGGCTCCCGGGCCTCCTAGCGACACTTGCACCGCTTTGTAATCAGCTGACCCTCCTACAGGGACCTCTGGCAACGGAACAAGTTCAATATTTGTTAATAAATCCCATATCCCCGTCTCTTCCGCAATTTATTCCTTTTTTCCCCCAAATATTTTATTTACTATTTTCATTTTTATATATTTTGTTTGATAATTTTTATTTTATTTTTTATGTAATCAATTTTGTATAATTTTTTATTTTATCTTTTTATTTTTATAATTTTTAATTTAAATTTTTTTTATAAAAAAATACTTTATCTTTAATTATTTATTTTTTATTTTAGCAATTTTATTTATTTTTATAATTTTTTTATTTTCTGTTTTATTTTCATTTTTATTGTTACTTTTTTTATTTTATCTTTTTTATAAAAAAAACTTTATCTTTTATTATTTATTTTTTGTTTTATCATTTTTAATTCATTTTTTATCATTTTTTTTATTTTACCATATTTTATTTTATGTATTATTTTCATTTTTATTTAATTTTTTTATTTTATCATTTTTTAAAAAATGTTAATCTTTATTATGTATTTTTTACTTTATCATTTTTATTATTTTTTTATAAATTTTTATTTTTTTCTTGTTTTTTTATTTTACCATTTTTCTTTAATGTATTTTTTACATTTTTATTTTATCATTTTTATAAAAACAATTATTGTATTTATTTTGTATGTTATAATTTCTATTTGATTTTTGTTATTTTATCTTTTTTTATTGCTTTTTATTTTATCATATTTATTTATTTTTCTTATATTTGCTTTATTTTATTTTTTCCCTTTATTTCTTTTGTTTTATATATTTTTCAAATGCACAAAAGAAGGTATTTTGTTTTTACACCAGGTAAAATTACCCCAAACTCAGTGCAGCAAACTGAAGATCTCAGGAACTTTCTCTCAGACCTTTGGCCACTGCAGAACATTATCCCTGGGGAGACTTTTTGTATAATGTGAGTGAAATGATTTTTTACCCTATAGAAGACTTTTCAACTGAAAAACATGAGTTGAGATGTGCGTTGTCTCACAAATTGCTAAACAGGTTATTTGTACAAAGCATCAGATTTATAGAATAATGAACATTTTGAATACCCTCCCAATATTATTCGCAGTCCCAGCAGGCCGTGCAGCAGATCAACTCACAATCTCATGTCCCTGCCACTCACACACACTCACTCACTCATACTCACTCACTCATACTCACTCACACGCTCACACACACACAAACTCACACACACACTCACACTTACACTCACACACTCATACTCACACACACACATTCACACACTCACACACTCACACACACACACACTCACACTTACACTCACACACTCATACTCACACACACACACACTTACACACACAGATTCACACACACACTCACACACACACTCACACTTACACACACATTCACACACACTCACACACACTCACACACACACTCACACATACTCACACACACACTCACACATACTCACACACACTCACACACACTCACACACACACTCACACACACTCACACACACTCACACATACTCACACACACTCACACACACTCACACTTACACACACATTCACACACACACTCACACATACTCACACACACTCACTCACACATACTCACACTTACACACACATTCACACACACTCACACACACACTCACACACACTCACACACACTAACATCCACACACAAACACACTAACACAAACTCAAACACACACAAAAACATTTTTGACACTTCTTTCTGCCAAACTCAAATGTCGTTTTCTAGAAGGTTCTTTTGAATCCGCAGAATCCTGGAAGTTGATGTTTTGTCCATTTTCTCTCCACATCTAAAGAGAATGTTCAAATGTCCAACAAGGAGAGAGAACACGACTTTCTGCTTCAAATCTGTTTTGATTTTTTTGTTTTTAAATTTGTTTTGGCTTCAGACGTTTCTCCACTAATTTGTACCGGATTTGGTAGCCGCTTCCTCCCCCCAAAGGCACAAAGATTCCTCCTGTGATCCGGAACGTTCCCCGCAAATTCCACCGAGGTGTCAGATCCCCAACGTGGGGCCTTTGGTGCAGATACAGAGCCGCTCTCTCTCCCTCAACTTCTATTGGCTCCCTGTCTGGGTGTTACATGCACCCCCCCATGTACCCCCCAAACCTTGGGGATAATGATCTGTATCTCACACATATATTGTACATCAGTCAGGGACCCCACTGGTCCCCCTATACTCCTGCACCCCCAAACCTTGGGGATAATGATCTGTATCTCACACATATATTGTACATCAGTCAGGGACCCCACTGGCCCCCCTATACTCCTGCACCCCCAAACCTTGGGGATAATGATCTGTATCTCACACATATATTGTACATCAGTCAGGGACCCCACTGGCCCCCCTATACTCCTGCACCCCCAAACCTTGGGGATAATGATCTGTATCTCACACATATATTGTACATCAGTCAGGGACCCCACTGGCCCCCCTATACTCCTGCACCCCCAAACCTTGGGGATAATGATCTGTATCTCACACATATATTGTACATCAGTCAGGGACCCCACTGCCCCCCTATACTCCTGCACCCCCAAACCTTGGGGATAATGATCTGTATCTCACACATATATTGTACATCAGTCAGGGACCCCACTGGCCCCCCTATACTCCTGCACCCCCAAACCTTGGGGATAATGATCTGTATCTCACACATATATTGTACATCAGTCAGGGACCCCACTGGCCCCCCTATACTCCTGCACCCCCAAACCTTGGGGATAATGATCTGTATCTCACACATATATTGTACATCAGTCAGGGACCCCACTGGCCCCCTATACTCCTGCACCCCCAAACCCTGGGGATAATGATCTGTATCTCACACATATATTGTACATCAGTCAGGGACCCCACTGGCCCCCCTATACTCCTGCACCCCCAAACCTTGGGGATAATGATCTGTATCTCACACATATATTGATATTGTACATCAGTCAGGGACCCCACTGGCCCCCTATACTCCTGCACCCCCAAACCCTGGGGATAATGATCTGTATCTCACACATATATTGTACATCAGTCAGGGACCCCACTGGCCCCCCTATACTCCTGCACCCCCAAACCTTGGGGATAATGATCTGTATCTCACACATATATTGTACATCAGTCAGGGACCCCACTGGCCCCCCTATACTCCTGCACCCCCAAACCTTGGGGATAATGATCTGTATCTCACACATATATTGTACATCAGTCAGGGACCCCACTGGCCCCCCTATACTCCTGCACCCCCAAACCCTGGGGATAATGATCTGTATCTCACACATATATTGATATTGTACATCAGTCAGGGACCCCACTGGCCCCCCTATACTCCTGCACCCCCAAACCTTGGGGATAATGATCTGTATCTCACACATATATTGTACATCAGTCAGGGACCCCACTGGCCCCCCTATACTCCTGCACCCCCAAACCTTGGGGATAATGATCTGTATCTCACACATATATTGTACATCAGTCAGGGACCCCACTGGCCCCCCTATACTCCTGCACCCCCAAACCTTGGGGATAATGATCTGTATCTCACACATATATTGTACATCAGTCAGGGACCCCACTGGCCCCCATATACTCCTGCACCCCCAAACCTTGGGGATAATGATCTGTATCTCACACATATATTGTACATCAGTCAGGGACCCCACTGGCCCCCCTATACTCCTGCACCCCCAAACCTTGGGGATAATGATCTGTATCTCACACATATATTGATATTGTACATCAGTCAGGGACCCCACTGGCCCCCCTATACTCCTGCACCCCCAAACCTTGGGGATAATGATCTGTATCTCACACATATATTGATATTGTACATCAGTCAGGGACCCCACTGGCCCCCCTATACTCCTGCACCCCCAAACCTTGGGGATAATGATCTGTATCTCACACATATATTGTACATCAGTCAGGGACCCCACTGGCCCCCCTATACTCCTGCACCCCCAAACCTTGGGGATAATGATCTGTATCTCACACATATATTGATATTGTACATCAGTCAGGGACCCCACTGGCCCCCCTATACTCCTGCACCCCCAAACCTTGGGGATAATGATCTGTATCTCACACATTTTCTGTGATGATTTCTAATGAGGGTATCCTTCTATGCTGATGGTGAGATCCCCTTTCCTCCCCACCCCCAATGAATCACTCATTCCCCCTCTCTTGGTAGGGAATCCCATAACCTGACTGCCCTTACAGTAAGGAACCCCTTCCTATGCTGATGGTGAGATTCCCTTTCCTTGAAAGAGATCACCATGTTTATGATAAGGGGGCACACAGTCCATATATATCTGGTTAGTATTTCTGCCCTAGATCCTTCCAGTAATGAGCCCCCCCCCCTCTAACTATAACTTGTTCCGAGCTCCCCATTCAGACAAGCAGAGTGTGGGCACGTGGGCCGTATTTGCGCCCTTTGCAGGTAACGTTTAGGAAGAATAACAAACGACTTGTTTACTCGTTGCAGGCGCGGCAGCCTCCATCTTGATCTCCTGGGATTCCTGCCAAGTGTTTGGAGGACTTTTTCCACAAGCTGTGCAGTTTTATAAATATAAAAGAAGTCTTATTAAGCCTTTTACTAGCCGACTGCGCAATTAGGATTACAGGTAATTAGATTGCTTTATTCCGACTCGAGTGGTGGGGACGCGGCGCAGCCACCGGGCACCTGGGGACGTGGCAGAAAGATCTCCCTCCGCTAATTCTCTCCTTGATCGGCTCATTAGGATTCAGGGGCCACTTACCCCCTAATCACACGGCGCAATGCAAAGTATAGGGGATCGGGGAGGTTAATACAAACTGGCAAAAAAACAGATATGGCAATCAAAATAGTTGTTTAACCCCTTGTTTCCTCTCTTCCGCCCCCCCCCCCGGTACTATGGAAAAGTTCAAATCCCGGAGATGTTGCTGCTGAATGGAAAGGAAATCTGTGTACCATGTGACCATATGGGGGGGGGGGTAAAATAAGTTTTAAAGGGACACTAAATCCAACCATAATAATGTCCTACTAAGCCCCCTAGTTATCTAAAGAAGTTGCCAAAAAATGTAATTATAGATGCAAGAAAATTCACCAATGAGAATTCTATAGACTAAAAACTTAATTACAGATGCAAGAGAAGTGACCAATGAGAACGCTGATTCCCAGCACTGTGTCAGGCCCCTTGCTGGTACCTTACATATAGAGATAATGATGGCATTAACCCTATTCCTAACCCTATTCTTAATACTAACCCTAATACACTAAACCTAACCCTAATACATATAGAGGTAATGACGGCCCTAACCCTAACCCTAACCCTAACCCTAACCCTAACCCTAACCCTAACCCTAACCCTAACCCTAACCCTAACCCTAACCCTAACCCTAACCCTAACCCTAACCCTAACCCTAACCCTAACCCTAACCCTAACCCTAACCCTAACCCTAACCCTAACCCTAACCTAACCCTAACCCTAACCACCCTAACCCTAACCCTAACCCTAACCCTAACCCTAACCCTAACCCTAACCCTAACCCTAACCCTAACCCTAACCCTAACCCTAACCCTAACCCTAACCCTAACCCTAACCCTAACCCTAACCCTAACCCTAACCCTAACCCTAACCCTATCCCTATCCCTCTCCCTCTTCATTATAGATGCAAGAGAAGTGACCAATGAGAATGCTGATTCCCTGTGTCAGGCCCCTTGCTGGTACCTTACATATAGAGATAATGATGGCATTAACCCCAATACCTTAAATATAGAGGTAATGATACCCCAAACCCTAACCCTAGCTCCTCTATGATGTACATTTCTGAGCACCTTGTCCGCCCCACGGTACCCCCTTCTCAACTCTCCTTTAGGGAGTTGCGGAACGGACCTTGCGCTTGAGTCTTTCCCTCCCGTGTATCCGGGGTATCACCCAGGGTTCTACGCAGAACAACTCAACGTCCCAGTTGGACGACCCAGATATATTTACACCAAAACCCCAAAATCAGAGATTGTACAAAGTCATTTTTGTACCTTTTTGCTAAATCATTTCTCCGCGTTCCAGTGGCGCAACTGGTGGTTACCGGGCCCCACAGCAAATTCAATTTAGGGCCCCAAAACATTAGTAAATATCAGAACCTGTTCTACCTTCAGGCCCCCCACCCTACACTCCAGGGCCCCCACCGATTGCAGGGTCTGCTTCCTCCATAGTTCTGCCCCTGCCGCACTTTAACATGAGGTTTGTGTATCTGTGGGGTAACTATATACACAGCAGACCCTGCGGTCACTGGGGGCGGGGCCCCGGGTCCTGGACTATGGGGTCTGCTGTACCTTAGTCCCCCCTCTCCTACCATCAATATAGCCACATGGGGAGAAGGGAGTGGTCACGCCAGGCCCCCTCAAAATATTTTTCTGCAGGAAGGCCCCTACATATAATGCCCCCTACATGAACAAACCCCCCCCCCAAAAAAAATCTTAATTTTTTCCCATGATTCCCGCTGATGGAATGGCTCCCTGGCTGCTCCCGACACAAACCTTCACTTTCTTGTATAAATGAAAGCCGCGTTTCTTATGGAAATGAAATCCTTCCCCCCCCCCCCACCCAACGCCACCGCGATGCATCTGGAGACTCTGCGCAAGTGTAAAATGCTGCAAATGTCAATTTCAGACGTGTGATTCGGATGAGGAATTGATCGCTATAGACAGGTTCACACTAAACAGCCTGGGAGTGACAAGCGCTGGGGGTGGGGGGGGGGGGCAAATCAAAGGGTAAGTGGTGGTCGCACCAGTCAATTAGAGTCAAATGGCGGCGTCTCGGTGCCAATGTTGCCGCCGTCTGACTGTGTCGACGCGGAGCTGGGGGGGTAATTAAATATCAGGTGCTGGGGATGCGCTAGAATTTGACATATTTTGCCGCAGGCGATGATCCCGGGCTGCGCAGTGTGGGGGCCACATCGGCGAGAACATTGTCTCAGCGTCGGGGGGGGGGGGGGTGACACTTATTTGATCATGACAAGCGCGGCCCGGGGTAACGATGTTGTCTAATTAGTCTCCATTAAATCTCACCTACTAATCACAAATGACTCTGGCAGAAAAGTGTGACTTAGTGCGGGTGAATGAACAATGCGGGGGCCCCATTGTGAGCCGAGCAGTCACCGGGGGGGGTTACATGTCTCTCCGGGGGTCTCTCAGGAATGTAACTACAGGGGAAGCAGAGCCTGCGGCTGCAGGGGGGCCCCGTAAGACCCTTATTAATAATGGGGCGCCCCTAGAGGTTTGATGCATTGTTACCCCCCCGACATGTAAGTGACTATAAATGCTGGATCTTCTCATTCTCACCCAATTCCCTCCTAGAAAGATGCATTTTGCTTTATAGAAGGTTCTGAGCTGGAGTTATTATCAGGGTCGGACTGGGTAAAAATCCCAATGGGCCCCACCAGGGTCGGACTGGGGGGTGCAGGGCCTATCGGGGCTGCCACACCCCCCAAGGTGTCTCATCTGGCCGCGTCCCCCGCAGGGGCCCCTGTCCAACATCCTCCCCTGCATGTGTGTATGTGAAATGCGTTAGGGGAGGACACTGGGGGCCAGAGGAAGCGGCAATAGGGTCGGGTCTGGGCCACTGGGGCCCACCGGGTATTTTCCCAGTGTCCCGGCGCCCCACCAACCCAGACCCGTTCCCCACCGGGAAGCATCACCTAGGAAAGTATGAGCTATGCACCCTGGAAGGGGGGGGGCCCTGGGGGTGAAGGGGACCCCTGGGGTGGCAGCCCCAATAGGGGTGGAGCCTAGTGGATCAAGAGGGGTCGGCTGTGGATTGGGACAGAGTAATATGGGTTGAGTTGGGGAAGGACTGGGATTGCTGGTAAAGGTGTAGTAGTGGCCCCAGTCTGGTCCCAATGGCGTAACTAGGGGACCACGGGCCTGGGAGCAAAAACTGTACTTGGGGCCCCAACCAATCTGCCCCCCCCCCACACCCACTGCTCCTCCAGTAGTCAATACAGTGGCATTTCTAGAACACTCAGGGGGCAAAAAAAAATCTTCATCGAGGGAGCAACTCATCACTACCCACCTGCCCCTTCCATTCTACATCTACCCCCCCCCCCATTCCAAACCAGCCCGCCCCGCCTCATGTCTCCCTGCCCACTAACTCTCAGCCCAGGCCGATGGGGACGAGGGTTCCCTAAAGCTATTGAGGAAGCCCCCCTGTCCCTCCTGTCCCCCCACAGCCATAGACTCTGCCTCCTCTATAGTTAAACCCCTATAGACTGATATTATCCATCGGAATGTTCTATCGTTTGGACCCAAACCACTGAAAATGATCAAGATAAACTGAATTCTTTTGGGGGCCGAATAATCCATAACAAATAGGAAGGGGGCGTTCTGTTACCCCCCCATCGCCCCGCGCTCCAACGCTGGCGGTTCCGGGAACAAAGTCCCCACTTAAACCCCTTGCACTTTGCAGAATGCGCATTGCCGCTAATGGCAGTTATTTCTTCCTACGATTTCAGATTTACCTAAAATAAAAAAAAATAAGAAATAAACGTATTCGGCGGTGGCGGCGGCGGCGCTCCCCGCGTTAATGCTAAGAGGGTAACAATCCAAGTCGCCACTTAGGGTGCACTTCACAGGTAACTAGGAATAAAGGCCGCTCGCAAATACAGCTAATAATTCCCTGAGATTGTTTAATGGCTGCTGAAATAAAGGTTTGCAGATCACCAATGAGGGCGCATATATTGCCGGCGCCGCCGTAATCTTTTTGTTAACTACCTGCGGGCGCCGCGGGCTCCGGCGGAATTACAGCGCATAAACAATGCCAGAGAAACCGCCATTAATTCCTTTTTAAAAGGAAAAGGTGGGGGGGGTTTAAATCCATTTGTTTATGGCTGTTAGGGATGTCGGTGCATATTGCAAATTTACCTTTATTGTCCCCCCGGCAAAAAGGCGAGAACTTCGCTCTCCTTATCTGACATTTATGTCGCAGATAAAAACGCGCCCCGTGCAGGTTAGAGCCGCGCCGGTAATGAGAGGAATGGGAGCGCCGCGCATATTTATTTGTGTTTCTAAATAAAACGACTGTAAAGCGACGAACGCCAAGTTTTAATCGTCTTGAACTCAGGCACCGGCTTTATTATATTATCCGGCTCCACCGGCGCGTTAGGGGGGCTGTCATGTTGTTTCATGGTCGGGGCACCCCCCCATCCACTGTGTATTTATACATATGGGTAGGGGGTGCCATAGTGTTTCCCTTAGACAGTACAGTATGGGGGTACAGCTTATTGTGTGCCCAGAACATTCCCTCTCTGTATATTTGTATTTATACATATGGGTAGGGGTGCCATAGTGTTTCCCTTAGACAGTACAGTATGGGGGTACAGCTTATTGTGTGCCCAGAACATTCCTTCTCTGTATATTTGTATTTATACATATGGGTAGGGGGTGCCATAGTGTTTCCCTTAGACAGTACAGTATGGGGGTACAGCTTATTGTGTGCCCAGAACATTCCCTCTCTGTATATTTGTATTTATACATATGGGTAGGAGGTGCCATAGTGTTTCCCTTAGACAGTACAGTATGGGGGTACAGCTTATTGTGTGCCCAGAACATTCCTTCTCTGTATATTTGTATTTATACATATGGGTAGGGGGTGCCATAGTGTTTCCCTTAGACAGTACAGTATGGGGGTACAGCTTATTGTGTGCCCAGAACATTCCCTCTCTGTATATTTGTATTTATACATATGGGTAGGGGGTGCCATAGTGTTTCCCTTAGACAGTACAGTATGGGGGTACAGCTTATTGTGTGCCCAGAGCATTCCTTCTCTGTATATTTGTATTTATACATATGGGTAGGAGGTGCCATAGTGTTTCCCTTAGACAGTACAGTATGGGGGTACAGCTTATTGTGTGCCCAGAGCATCCCTTCTCTGTATATTTGTATTTATACATATGGGTAGGAGGTGCCATAGTGTTTCCCTTAGACAGTACAGTATGGGGGTACAGCTTATTGTGTGCCCAGAACATTCCTTCTCTGTATATTTGTATTTATACATATGGGTAGGGGGTGCCATAGTGTTTCCCTTAGACAGTACAGTATGGGGGTACAGCTTATTGTGTGCCCAGAACATTCCTTCTCTGTATATTTGTATTTATACATATGGGTAGGGGGTGCCATAGTGTTTCCCTTAGACAGTACAGTATGGGGGTACAGCTTATTGTGTGCCCAGAACATTCCCTCTCTGTATATTTGTATTTATACATATGGGTAGGGGGTGCCATAGTGTTTCCCTTAGACAGTACAGTATGGGGGTACAGCTTATTGTGTGCCCAGAGCATTCCTTCTCTGTATATTTGTATTTATACATATGGGTAGGAGGTGCCATAGTGTTTCCCTTAGACAGTACAGTATGGGGGTACAGCTTATTGTGTGCCCAGAGCATCCCTTCTCTGTATATTTGTATTTATACATATGGGTAGGAGGTGCCATAGTGTTTCCCTTAGACAGTACAGTATGGGGGTACAGCTTATTGTGTGCCCAGAACATTCCTTCTCTGTATATTTGTATTTATACATATGGGTAGGGGGTGCCATAGTGTTTCCCTTAGACAGTACAGTATGGGGGTACAGCTTATTGTGTGCCCAGAACATTCCTTCTCTGTATATTTGTATTTATACATATGGGTAGGGGGTGCCATAGTGTTTCCCTTAGACAGTACAGTATGGGGGTACAGCTTATTGTGTGCCCAGAGCATCCCTTCTCTGTATATTTGTATTTATACATATGGGTAGGAGGTGCCATAGTGTTTCCCTTAGACAGTACAGTATGGGGGTACAGCTTATTGTGTGCCCAGAACATTCCCTCTCTGTATATTTGTATTTATACATATGGGTAGGGGGTGCCATAGTGTTTCCCTTAGACAGTACAGTATGGGGGTACAGCTTATTGTGTGCCCAGAACATTCCCTCTCTGTATATTTGTATTTATACATATGGGTAGGGGGTGCCATAGTGTTTCCCTTAGACAGTACAGTATGGGGGTACAGCTTATTGTGTGCCCAGAACATTCCTTCTCTGTATATTTGTATTTATACATATGGGTAGGGGGTGCCATAGTGTTTCCCTTAGACAGTACAGTATGGGGGTACAGCTTATTGTGTGCCCAGAACATTCCTTCTCTGTATATTTGTATTTATACATATGGGTAGGAGGTGCCATAGTGTTTCCCAATACAGGGTGCAAACAGTTTTTGGGTTCCACTGTAAGTTGTTTTGCTGCCGGGAGAAGCCAATTAACAAACAGGGCCCAACCCTCTGTAACGAATACATTCGTTTTGTGTTGCTCGTTAGGAACCCAGTAACGGCGTTCCTCCCTAAATGTTCCCTAATTAGAGCTGTTTTCCCACTTACAAAGCGCCGCCGCGCATAATTAGGTTTTTTAGCAGAAAGACAATCCCCCCCCCCTCGCCCCGCGACACAATGACGAGACGGGGGGGGAACAGCTGTTTCCGTAAAAACGTGCGACGCCGCGAACACCGTCTGGGACGTCGTTATTACAGCGAAAATATGGATCTTCCCAAACTTGTTACAATTTCTTCAATCCATGTTTCACACCCCCCCGGGGGGGCGTCGGCCTTGGCGGCGGGGGGGCGTCGGCCTCGGCTGGGGACGGAAAAATGACTCTTCCCTACGTTCCGACCCGCGTTCACCAAAATGAGGCGGATTTTTCATTCTGATAATTCCGCCGAATTCTTTCCGGGTCGTTGAACATTAATAGAAATCACTTCGTGTACAAATTTCACACTTTTCTCTCCTTTTGAAAAATGTTTCCCATCATTTGCAAATTAGCGCGGGGGGGGGGACGACGGGATTCATTTACGGAACATTTATTTCAAATAATCGAAGGGGAAGGCGCGCCGAGCGAGGCCGATAAAGAGACCGCCATTTATTTCCGAGGGAGGAATGATGCCTTCGTTACGGGTCAGGATTAAGACTTATGCGCGGCCTCGTTATTTCTCCCGATGAGGCGCAATCAGAGTTAAAGTCGCAGCCAATCACGTTCCCCTCGCAGGAGGCGAAATAACCCGGGGACCCACGGGGAAAATTAGGTCCAGTTGCCATTTAGTAACCTGAAAAGCGAATTAGAAGTGCCCATAGGGCGGCCAATCAGGGCTCTGTCTGTAGCGCAGGCCATTCCCCGTCGTTACTACTCATTCAGGCAGCAGCCTTACTGTATAACATCAGCAGCAACGGGGCTGAAATCAGTGCCAAACTGGGAGTCCCAGGGGCCACCAGAGATCCTGGGGCCCAATATGGGCACCATTACAGGGGTCATGCAAAACACTAAGGGAAGCAAGAGCGCCCCCTTCAGGGTCGGACTGGGCTGATGGAACACCGGGCTAGAACCTATTGGGCCCCAGTGACCCAGACCATCTCCACTGGTGCTCCCCCTCCCCCCCCAAAGATAAAGTGGGGCCGTGGAAGGGGCCCCTGGGGCGACAACCCTGGTGGGCCCTCTACATAGGAGTGCCACCTGTCCGTTTTGTCTAATATCCTTATCATTTTCAGTAGGGGGTACATTACCCCTTATAATACATGAGTGATACTCAGAGTTCCCTGTATAACTCAGCCTGCAGCCTTGTGCCTTTATATGGGGGGCACAGAACCCCTCAGTGACTGCTAATATCCTTATCATTTACAGTAGGGGGTACATTATCCCTTATAATACATGAGTGATACTCAGAGTTCCCTGTATAACTCAGCCTGCAGCCTTGTGCCTTTATATGGGGGGCACAGAACCCCTCAGTGACTGCTAATATCCTTATCATTTACAGTAGGGGGTACATTATCCCTTATAATACATGAGTGATACTCAGAGTTCCCTGTATAACTCAGCCTGCAGCCTTGTGCCTTTATATGGGCACAGAACCCCTCAGTGACTGCTAATATCCTTATCATTTACAGTAGGGGGTACATTATCCCTTATAATACATGAGTGATACTCAGAGTTCCCTGTATAACTCAGCCTGCAGCCTTGTGCCTTTATATGGGGGGCACAGAACCCCTCAGTGACTGCTAATATCCTTATCATTTACAGTAGGGGGTACATTATCCCTTATAATACATGAGTGATACTCAGAGTTCCCTGTATAACTCAGCCTGCAGCCTTGTGCCTTTATATGGGGGGCACAGAACCCCTCAGTGACTGCTAATATCCTTATCATTTACAGTAGGGGGTACATTATCCCTTATAATACATGAGTGATACTCAGAGTTCCCTGTATAACTCAGCCTGCAGCCTTGTGCCTTTATATGGGGGGCACAGAACCCCTCAGTGACTGCTAATATCCTTATCATTTACAGTAGGGGGTACATTATCCCTTATAATACATGAGTGATACTCAGAGTTCCCTGTATAACTCAGCCTGCAGCCTTGTGCCTTTATATGGGCACAGAACCCCTCAGTGACTGCTAATATCCTTATCATTTACAGTAGGGGGTACATTATCCCTTATAATACATGAGTGATACTCAGAGTTCCCTGTATAACTCAGCCTGCAGCCTTGTGCCTTTATATGGGGGGCACAGAACCCCTCAGTGACTGCTAATATCCTTATCATTTACAGTAGGGGGTACATTATCCCTTATAATACATGAGTGATACTCAGAGTTCCCTGTATAACTCAGCCTGCGGCCTTGTGCCTTTATATGGGGGGCACAGAACCCCTCAGTGACTGCTAATATCCTTATCATTTACAGTAGGGGGTACATTATCCCTTATAATACATGAGTGATACTCAGAGTTCCCTGTATAACTCAGCCTGCAGCCTTGTGCCTTTATATGGGGGGCACAGAACCCCTCAGTGACTGCTAATATCCTTATCATTTACAGTAGGGGGTATATTATCCCTTATAATACATGAGTGATACTCAGAGTTCCCTGTATAACTCAGCCTGCAGCCTTGTGCCTTTATATGGGGGGCACAGAACCCCTCAGTGACTGCTAATATCCTTATCATTTACAGTAGGGGGTACAGTATCCCTTATAATACATGAGTGATACTCAGAGTTCCCTGTATAACTCAGCCTGCAGCCTTGTGCCTTTATATGGGGGGCACAGAACCCCTCAGTGACTGCTAATATCCTTATCATTTACAGTAGGGGGTACATTATCCCTTATAATACATGAGTGATACTCAGAGTTCCCTGTATAACTCAGCCTGCAGCCTTGTGCCTTTATATGGGGGGCACAGAACCCCTCAGTGACTGCTAATATCCTTATCATTTACAGTAGGGGGTACATTATCCCTTATAATACATGAGTGATACTCAGAGTTCCCTGTATAACTCAGCCTGCAGCCTTGTGCCTTTATATGGGGGGCACAGAACCCCTCAGTGACTGCTAATATCCTTATCATTTACAGTAGGGGGTACATTATCCCTTATAATACATGAGTGATACTCAGAGTTCCCTGTATAACTCAGCCTGCAGCCTTGTGCCTTTATATGGGCACAGAACCCCTCAGTGACTGCTAATATCCTTATCATTTACAGTAGGGGGTACATTATCCCTTATAATACATGAGTGATACTCAGAGTTCCCTGTATAACTCAGCCTGCAGCCTTGTGCCTTTATATGGGGGGCACAGAACCCCCAGTGACTGCTAATATCCTTATCATTTACAGTAGGGGGTACATTATCCCTTATAATACATGAGTGATACTCAGAGTTCCCTGTATAACTCAGCCTGCAGCCTTGTGCCTTTATATGGGGGGCACAGAACCCCTCGGTGACTGCTAATATCCTTATCACTGACAGTAGGGGGGTAGGGGGGATACAACTGATCAGAGGGAAAGCTTTTCAATAAGAGCTCACAAAGCTTTGAATAGAGTCGGCGCTGTGACTGCTGCCAGGAGATATAATAACATACGGAGGTGCCCCCTTTAATGTAACTAAATACAAATAACACCCAAAAGGAGAATGAAAGGTTTCCGCTGATTTAAAGGCAAAATAAGTGACAAATAAAAGCCGAACGTGGGGGCCGGGGGGGGGGGGCTCGTTTGATTGAGCAATAAACAGTTCTCCGGTGTTGCCCAAAGACAGTCGGATCCTTTGAACTCTCGGTTTCATGTCTCTGATAATTAACGAGCAGTGACCGGCTCATTAGCAGAAGGAATGTTATTGTCCCCCTGTATTTGTTAATGGGGGGGGGGGCCGTAGGATTGGGGGGGGGGGAATCAAAGCGACTCCCTGTGTTATTTATTCGGAATTATGAAAACACACAAGGAGCCTTTGGTTGGAATTACGGGTGCAAATGTATTCAGGAGCCGGCGAATCGCTCGCCTTTCTTCCTCCCCTTGTAGCTTAAATTTTTCATTACAAATTTCCGAGGCTTCAAAGTAGCAGCGCGGCCCCTTCTCCCCCCCCCCCCCCCCCCCCCCGCGTGACAAAGAGCCGTCAGGAACAGCCCCCCCTGTTTGTTACTTTCTCTTTATTCTCTCATCTAAATGTCAGGCAGCTCCCCTTAAATACAGCCCGGGCGTTCCTCGGCTCAAGAGCTCACACTCACACAGAGCGGCCCCTTCTCCCCCCCCCCCCCGCGTGACAAAGAGCCGTCAGGAACAGCCCCCCCTGTTTGTTACTTTCTCTTTATTCTCTCATCTAAATGTCAGACAGCTCCCCTTAAAAACAGCCCGGGCGTTCCTCGGCTCAAGAGCTCACACTCACACAGAGCGGCCCCTTCTCCCCCCCCCCCCCGCGTGACAAAGAGCCGTCAGGAACAGCCCCCCCTGTTTGTTACTTTCTCTTTATTCTCTCATCTAAATGTCAGGCAGCTCCCCTTAAAAACAGCCCGGGCATTCCTCGGCTCAAGAGCTCACACTCACACAGAGCGGCCCCTTCTCCCCCCCCCCCCCGCGTGACAAAGAGCCGTCAGGAACAGCCCCCCCTGTTTGTTACTTTCTCTTTATTCTCTCATCTAAATGTCAGGCAGCTCCCCTTAAATACAGCCCGGGCGTTCCTCGGCTCAAGAGCTCACACTCACCCAGAGCGGCCGAGCCCCTTCTCCCTCCCCCCGCGTGACAAAGAGCCGTCAGGAACAGCCCCCCCTGTTTGTTACTTTCTCTTTATTCTCTCATCTAAATGTCAGGCAGCTCCCCTTAAATACAGCCCGGGCGTTCCTCGGCTCAAGAGCTCACACTCACACAGAGCGGCCCCTTCTCCCCCCCCCGCGTGACAAAGAGCCGTCAGGAACAGCCCCCCCTGTTTGTTACTTTCTCTTTATTCTCTCATCTAAATGTCAGACAGCTCCCCTTAAAAACAGCCCGGGCATTCCTCGGCTCAAGAGCTCACACTCACACAGAGCGGCCCCTTCTCCCCCCCCCGCGTGACAAAGAGCCGTCAGGAACAGCCCCCCCTGTTTGTTACTTTCTCTTTATTCTCTCATCTAAATGTCAGACAGCTCCCCTTAAAAACAGCCCGGGCATTCCTCGGCTCAAGAGCTCACACTCACACAGAGCGGCCCCTTCTCCCCCCCCCCGCGTGACAAAGAGCCGTCAGGAACAGCCCCCCCTGTTTGTTACTTTCTCTTTATTCTCTCATCTAAATGTCAGGCAGCTCCCCTTAAATACAGCCCGGGCGTTCCTCGGCTCAAGAGCTCACACTCACACAGAGCGGCCGAGCCCCTTATTCCCCCCCCGCGTGACAAAGAGCCGTCAGGAACAGCCCCCCCTGTTTGTTACTTTCTCTTTATTTTCTCATCTAAATGTCAGGCAGCTCCCCTTAAATACAGCCCGGGCGTTCCTCGGCTCAAGAGCTCACACTCACACAGAGCGGCCGGGCCCCTTCTTCCCCCCCCCCCGCGTGACAAAGAGCCGTCAGGAACAGCCCCCCCTGTTTGTTACTTTCTCTTTATTCTCTCATCTAAATGTCAGGCAGCTCCCCTTAAATACAGCCCGGGCGTTCCTCGGCTCAAGAGCTCACACTCACACAGAGCGGCCGGGCCCAAAGCAAATGGCAGCGGGGCCCACAATTTGGCATGAACTTCAGGGGGTTTGTTTAAAAGAATAACGGGGGAATGTGATTGGATGAGAGGAGACGGGGGGAGAGAAGCCAAATTTGAAAAAATAGGGGGGGTTGAGAGCTATCACACACTCGCACTCACACTCGCACTCGCACAACGGCACAGATGGCTGCTAAATAAAGGGCCCCAATTAATGAATCCAGAAGGCGCACTCATTACAATCATTAGCAAAGTCGGTGTTATCTACAAACAGCAAGTGCTTCAGTGAGTTCTAGAGCCGCACACACCGGCGCCGGCCCCTCCACTCAGCGACTCCCCCCGGGGACTGTGTCTCCTTCACTGGGAAATTACCCAGATCCCATTAACTCTCACTCTCTTGAGTCCCTTTTCAGAATCAGAAAATGCCATATTTTATGGTATCTCTCTGTACAGGCTATGAGCAAACTCAGGGGGCTGTTCCTGCTGAATTGTGCTTAGTACAGGGGAATCCCTATGTGCCATAGTTTTATGGTATCTCTCTGTACAGGCTATGAGCAAACTTAGGGGGCTGTTCCTGCTGAATTGTGCTTAGTACAGGGGAATCCCTATGCTGCCATAGTTTTATGGTATCTCTCTGTACAGGCTATGAGCAAACTCAGGGGGCTGTTCCTGCTGGATTGTCCTTAGTACAGGGGAATCCCTATGTGCCATAGTTTTATGGTATCTCTCTGTACAGGCTATTGGCAAACTTAGGGGGCTGTTCCTGCTGAATTGTGCTTAGTACAGGGGAATCCCTATGTACCATAGTTTTATGGTATCTCTCTGTACAGGCTATGAGCAAACTCAGGGGGCTGTTCCTGCTGGATTGTCCTTAGTACAGGGGAATCCCTATGTGCCATAGTTTTATGGTATCTCTCTGTACAGGCTATGAGCAAACGTAGGGGGCTGTTCCTGCTGAATTGTGCTTAGTACAGGGGAATCCCTATGCTGCCATAGTTTTATGGTATCTCTCTGTACAGGCTATGAGGAAACTTAGGGGGCTGTTCCTGCTGAATTGTGCTTAGTACAGGGAAATCCCTATGTGCCATATTTTATGGTATCTCTCTGTACAGGCTATGGGCAAACTTAGGGGGCTGTTCCTGCTGAATTGTGCTTAGTACAGGGGAATCCCTATGTGCCATAGTTTTATGGTATCTCTCTGTACAGGCTATGAGCAAACTTAGGGGGCTGTTCCTGCTGAATTGTGCTTACTACAGGGGAATCCCTATGTGCCATATTTTATGGTATCTCTCTGTACAGGCTATGGGCAAACTTAGGGGGCTGTTCCTGCTGAATTGTGCTTAGTACAGGGGAATCCCTAGGTGCCATAGTTTTATGGTATCTCTCTGTACAGGCTATGGGCAAACTTAGGGGGCTGTTCCTGCTGTATTGTTGGAGGAATATCAGCCATAATGTTCTACACGATCTTAAGTATCATGAGATGTTCATTGCTTAATTGACTCAAAGCCCAACCTTCTATATACTTGTTGAATGATTCTCAGGCAAAGACCCCCTGGAGATCCCTTTCCCTCAGGCTTTCATGCCAACCTTCCCTTGACCACATTTCCTCAAGATACATCAGGAAGTTGGGCATGTTCCTCACTGTATGGTTTTATAATTACAGTTAATGACTCCTGTACTGAAGAATTGGATTTATCATTGCAAATGGTGTGGCTTCCAGTTGGGCACCTCCTTCATAGAACCTTCAGCCAACTGTGCACCAATAACTGTGCACCTCCTCTAATAGTCAGGAAAATCCTATTCCAGTGGGCTCGGGGGTCAAGATATTGTCATCTGGGTCTTCTTCATTGTCTCTCATTCCACAACACCCCTTCCTCTCTCACACCCATGAGGTCTCTACCTCCAACCATGGTAGATGGAATATCGGCCATAATGTTCTTCACGATCTTAAGTATCATGAGATATTCATTGCTTAATTGACTCAAAGACCAACCTTCTATATACTTGTTGAATGATTCTGAGGCAAAGACCAACTGGAGATCCCTTTCCCTCAGGCTTTCATGCCAACCTTCCCTTAACCATAATACATCAGGAAGTTGGGCATGTTCCTTACTCTATGGTTCTACAATTGCTTAATTGACTCAAAGCCTGACCTTCTATATACTTGTTGAAAGACCCCCTGGAGATCCCTTTCCCTCAGGCTTTCATGCCAACCTTCCCTTGACCACTTTTCCTCATCATACATTGAGAAGTTGGGCATGTTCCTTACTCTATGGTTCTACAATTATGGTTAATGACTCCTGTACTGAAGAATTGTATTTGTAATTAGAAATGGTGTGGCTTCCAGTTGGGCATCTCCTTCATAGAACCTTCAGCCAACTATGCACCAATAACCTCCTCTGATAGTCAGGAAAAACCTCTTCCAGTGGGCTCGGGGGTCAAGATATTGACTTCTGGGACTTCCTCATTGTCTCTCATTCCTCAACACCCCTTCCTCTCTCACACCCATGAGGTCTCTCCCTCCAACCATGGTAGATGGAATATCAGCCATAATGTTCTACATCATGAGATGTTCATTGCTTAATTCACTCAAAGATTGACCTTCTATATACTTGAATGATTCTGAGGCAAAGACCAACTGGAGATCCCTTTCCCTCAGGCTTTCATGCCAACCTTCCCTTAACCACTTTTCCTTATGATACATCGGGAAGTTGGACATGTTCCTTACTGTATGGTTCTACAATTACGGTTAATGACTCCTGTACTGAAGAATTGTATTTGTAATTGCAAATGGTGTGGCTTCCAGTTGGCCATCTTCTTCATAGAACCTTCAGCCAAATGTGCACCAATAACCTCCTCTCATAGTCAGCAAAACCTCTTTCAGTGGGCTTTGGAGTCAAGATATTGTCATCTGGGTCTTCTTCATTGTCTCTCATTCCACAACACCCCTTCCTCTCTCACACCCATGAGGTCTCTCCCTCCAACCATGGTAGATGGAATATCGGCCATAATGTTCTTCACGATCTTAAGTATCATGAGATATTCATTGCTTAATTGACTCAAAGACCAACTGGAGATCCCTTTCCCTCAGGGTTTCATGCCAACCTTCCCCTAACCACTTTTCCTCATGACACATCGAGAGGTTGGGCATGTTCCTTACTCTGTGGTTCTACAATTACGGTTAGTGACTCCTGTACTGAAGAATTGTATTTGTAATTGGAAATGGAGTGACTCCCAGAAGGAAGGTAGGGCCAAACTTGGCCGTTTGATGGGCAAGAACTGATTTGACAACCATTGTGCTTATTCTGTGCTGCCATATTGATTTCAAGATACGCGGTGTTTGGCCTTGTCCCATAGTATCTGTTAAAGATGGAAAGATGTGAAGCAATGAAATCTCATATTAGCAGTCAGGTATCTGTGAGCTAAACGTTATTGAAGCCATTTCTCCGAGGAGAATAGAATAGAAACCCCACCGCTGCTCAAAGCGTTTGATTCTTCATACAAAATGATAAACAGGTCAGTCTAAATGTCACATGTTCGCTAATCAGATAAAACTCGTTAGGCCAACAGACGCGAGGATAACGAAGTAACCTTCTCATAATTAGGGAGGTGCCAGAAACCCTGGTAATTAAGAGACAAGAAGTCAAACATTATATTAATTACCTCTTTTAATTGTTTCTCAAGCTCATTGAGGTAAAAGAACCTGACAGCGAAGTCATTTGTGACGGGAACATTGATGTTTTCAAGATGTTTTTTTTCTCTTTTTCTGCCCAGTTTCATCCTCCCAGTGTCACACCTGCCAACCCGTCAGCGGTAATTTTATTTGCTATTTTATGGAAGGTGCACATGGGGGGGGGGGTAACAAGGAGAGAGATTTAATCAGACGGGGGGACAATTTGAAGTCCTAATGAATCTGGGTTTGTCTCTCAACATGTTCCTCCTGCCCAGCACTGCGAGGTGCCCACAGCGGGATAAATACAGTGCCAATTCCATGTATAATACCCCAGAACCCACAGCGGGATAAATACAGTGCCAATTCCATGTATAATACCCCAGAACCCACAGCAGGATAAATACAGTGCCAATTCCATGTATAATACCCCAGAACCCACAGCAGGATAAATACAGCGCCAATTCCATGTATTATACCCCAGAACCCACAGCAGATAAATACAGTGCCAATTCCATGTATAATACCCCAGAACCCACAGCAGGATAAATACAGTGCCAATTCCATGTATAATACCCCAGAACCCACAGCAGGATAAATACAGTGCCAATTCCATGTATAATACCCCAGAACCCACAGCAGGATAAATACAGTGCCAATTACATGTATAATACCCCAGAACCCACAGCAGGATATATACAGTGTCAATTCCATGTATAATACCCCAGAACCCACAGTGGGATAAATACAGTGCCAATTACATATATAATACCCCAGAACCCACAGCAGGATAAATACAGCGCCAATTCCATATATAATACCCCAGAACCCACAGCGGGATAAATACAGCGCCAATTCCATATATAATACCCCAGAACCCACAGCGGGATAAATACAGTGCCAATTCCATGTATAATACCCCAGAACCCACAGCGGGATAAATATAGTGCCAATTCCATGTATAATACCCCAGAACCCACAGCAGGATAAATACAGTGCCAATTCCATGTATAATACCCCAGAACCCACAGCAGATAAATACAGTGCCAATTCCATGTATAATACCCCAGAACCCACAGCGGGATAAATACAGTGCCAATTCCATGTATAATACCCCAGAACCCACAGCGGGATAAATACAGTGCCAATTCCATGTATAATACCCCAGAACCCACAGCGGGATAAATACAGTGCCAATTCCATGTATAATACCCCAGAACCCACAGCAGATAAATACAGTGCCAATTCCATGTATAATACCCCAGAACCCACAGCGGGATAAATACAGCGCCAATTCCATGTATAATACCCCAGAACCCACAGCGGTATAAATACAGTGCCAATTCCATGTATAATACCCCAGAACCCACAGCAGGGTAAATACAGTGCCAATTCCATGTATAATACCCCAGAACCTACAGCAGGATAAATACAGTGCCAATTCCATGTATAATACCCCAGAACCCACAGCAGGGTAAATACAGTGCCAATTCCATATATAGTACCCCAGAACCTACAGCAGGATAAATACAGTGCCAATTCCATGTATAATACCCCAGAACCCACAGCAGGATAAATACAGTGCCAATTCCATGTATAATACCCCAGAACCCACAGCAGGATAAATACAGTGCCAATTCCATGTATAATACCCCAGAACCCACAGCAGATAAATACAGTGCCAATTCCATGTATAATACCCCAGAACCCACAGCAGGATAAATACAGTGCCAATTCCATGTATAATACCCCAGAACCCAAAGCAGGATAAATACAGTGCCAATTCCATGTATAATACCCCAGAACCCACAGCAGGATAAATACAGCGCCAATTCCATGTATTATACCCCAGAACCCACAGCAGATAAATACAGTGCCAATTCCATGTATAATACCCCAGAACCCACAGCAGGATAAATACAGTGCCAATTCCATGTATAATACCCCAGAACCCACAGCAGGATAAATACAGTGCCAATTCCATGTATAATACCCCAGAACCCACAGCAGGATAAATACAGTGCCAATTACATGTATAATACCCCAGAACCCACAGCAGGATATATACAGTGTCAATTCCATGTATAATACCCCAGAACCCACAGTGGGATAAATACAGTGCCAATTACATATATAATACCCCAGAACCCACAGCAGGATAAATACAGCGCCAATTCCATATATAATACCCCAGAACCCACAGCGGGATAAATACAGCGCCAATTCCATATATAATACCCCAGAACCCACAGCGGGATAAATACAGTGCCAATTCCATGTATAATACCCCAGAACCCACAGCGGGATAAATATAGTGCCAATTCCATGTATAATACCCCAGAACCCACAGCAGGATAAATACAGTGCCAATTCCATGTATAATACCCCAGAACCCACAGCAGATAAATACAGTGCCAATTCCATGTATAATACCCCAGAACCCACAGCGGGATAAATACAGTGCCAATTCCATGTATAATACCCCAGAACCCACAGCGGGATAAATACAGTGCCAATTCCATGTATAATACCCCAGAACCCACAGCGGGATAAATACAGTGCCAATTCCATGTATAATACCCCAGAACCCACAGCAGATAAATACAGTGCCAATTCCATGTATAATACCCCAGAACCCACAGCGGGATAAATACAGCGCCAATTCCATGTATAATACCCCAGAACCCACAGCGGTATAAATACAGTGCCAATTCCATGTATAATACCCCAGAACCCACAGCAGGGTAAATACAGTGCCAATTCCATGTATAATACCCCAGAACCCACAGCAGGGTAAATACAGTGCCAATTCCATGTATAATACCCCAGAACCCACAGCAGGGTAAATACAGTGCCAATTCCATGTATAATACCCCAGAACCCACAGCAGGATAAATACAGTGCCAATTCCATGTATAATACCCCAGAACCCACAGCAGGATAAATACAGTGCCAATTCCATGTATAATACCCCAGAACCCACAGCAGATAAATACAGTGCCAATTCCATGTATAATACCCCAGAACCCACAGCGGGATAAATACAGTGCCAATTCCATGTATAATACCCCAGAACCCACAGCGGGATAAATACAGTGCCAATTCCATGTATAATACCCCAGAACCCACAGCGGGATAAATACAGTGCCAATTCCATGTATAATACCCCAGAACCCACAGCGGGATAAATACAGTGCCAATTCCATGTATAATACCCCAGAACCCACAGCAGATAAATACAGTGCCAATTCCATGTATAATACCCCAGAACCCACAGCGGGATAAATACAGCGCCAATTCCATGTATAATACCCCAGAACCCACAGCGGGATAAATACAGTGCCAATTCCATGTATAATACCCCAGAACCCACAGCAGGGTAAATACAGTGCCAATTCCATGTATAATACCCCAGAACCCACAGCAGGGTAAATACAGTGCCAATTCCATGTATAATACCCCAGAACCCACAGCAGGATAAATACAGTGCCAATTCCATGTATAATACCCCAGAACCCACAGCAGGGTAAATACAGTGCCAATTCCATGTATAATACCCCAGAACCCACAGCAGGGTAAATACAGTGCCAATTCCATGTATAATACCCCAGAACCCACAGCAGGATAAATACAGTGCCAATTCCATGTATAATACCCCAGAACCCACAGCAGGATAAAGACAGTGCCAATTCCATGTATAATACCCCAGAACCCACAGCAGGATAAATACAGTGCCAATTCCATGTATAATACCCCTGAACCCACAGCAGGATAAATACAGTGCCAATTCCATGTATAATACCCCAGAACCCACAGCAGGATAAATACAGTGCCAATTCCATGTATAATACCCCAGAACCCACAGCAGATAAATACAGTGCCAATTCCATGTATAATACCCCAGAACCCACAGCGGGATAAATACAGTGCCAATTCCATGTATAATACCCCAGAACCCACAGCAGGATAAATACAGTGCCAATTCCATGTATAATACCCCAGAACCCACAGCAGGATAAATACAGTGCCAATTCCATGTATAATACCCCAGAACCCACAGCGGGATAAATACAGTGCCAATTCCATGTATAATACCCCAGAACCCACAGCAGGATAAATACAGTGCCAATTCCATGTATAATACCCCAGAACCCACAGCAGGATAAATACAGTGCCAATTCCATGTATAATACCCCAGAACCCACAGCAGGATAAATACAGTGCCAATTCCATGTATAATACCCCAGAACCCACAGCAGGATAAATACAGTGCCAATTCCATGTATAATACCCCAGAACCCACAGCGGGATAAATACAGTGCCAATTCCATGTATAATACCCCAGAACCCACAGCAGATAAATACAGTGCCAATTCCATGTATAATACCCCAGAACCCACAGCAGGATAAATACAGTGCCAATTCCATGTATAATACCCCAGAACCCACAGCAGATAAATACAGTGCCAATTCCATGTATAATACCCCAGAACCCACAGCAGGATAAATACAGTGCCAATTCCATGTATAATACCCCAGAACCCACAGCAGGATAAATACAGTGCCAATTCCATGTATAATACCCCAGAACCCACAGCAGGATAAATACAGTGCCAATTCCATGTATAATACCCCAGAACCCACAGCAGATAAATACAGTGCCAATTCCATGTATAATACCCCAGAACCCACAGCAGGATAAATACAGTGCCAATTCCATGTATAATACCCCAGAACCCACAGCGGGATAAATACAGTGCCAATTCCATGTATAATACCCCAGAACCCACAGCAGGATAAATACAGTGCCAATTCCATGTATAATACCCCAGAACCCACAGCAGGATAAATACAGTGCCAATTCCATGTATAATACCCCAGAACCCACAGCAGATAAATACAGTGCCAATTCCATGTATAATACCCCAGAACCCACAGCAGATAAATATAGTGCCAATTCCATGTATAATACCCCAGAACCCACAGCAGGATACATACAGTGCCAATTCCATGTATAATACCCCAGAACCCACAGCAGATAAATACAGTGCCAATTCCATGTATAATACCCCAGAACCCACAGCAGGATAAATACACTGCCAATTCCATGTATAATACCCCAGAACCCACAGCAGGATAAATACAGTGCCAATTCCAGGTATAAAGGGTCACACCTTTGGAAGCACCAGGGGCTCTTGCACTTGCCCCAGGGGCAGGGGTAACTAAACCTCCTGTTGCTACAGGTTCTACTTTAACGATAATGACTGATTAACACAAAGCCGGAGATGGCGGGACCCCGCGCTGCTGCAAGAACCGTCTCTCTCTCCCCGCACGGAATATTCCCCCCCAAACACAATTAAAAAAGGGATGTTGTTTTATCTGAGAGGAAACAGACGAGGTGGAACATTTACGGCCCCTTCTCCCGCCATTAGCGGCTGTATATTCCCATGCAAATAACCCTCCTTCAATCGGCCAAATTCATTTAGCGATATTGCCCCCCCCCCTCCGTAAATCAAGGGTAATTTAATGCTTAAAGTGCATTAATGCTTTGTAATATTTTTTCTTTATAGTGAACACAATAGTGAGGTCATTGCAATAAAAATGTAAATTGTCGGCCACCTGCTAGCGCTCCGTTCCCAGCAGCGGCGGCCATTAGCCGCCCACGGATACACGTGTGGTTCTTACGATATTATGGGATGCCAACAGCTCGGTGACACTATAAAACATCCCCTATAAATTATACATGCCCCGGAGAAGATGCATTCGGCATTAAGATCAAAACAAGGGGAAAAAAGTCTGTATTAAAATAGAATATTTAGCTGGGGATGTTGTGTATAAATCAGCGTTACGCCAGCGGCAGCGCTTACCGGACACAGGGCGTAATGGGCCAATCATATTTATGGCTTTCTGGGCACTGTACAAGCTGATTATCAGCGCATATTTATCATTTACTCATCAAACCCGGGCACTTCTGCAGGAAAGAAATCAGCTATTTATTTTCCCAAACGGGGAGATTTTCCTTCCCACCCTCTGCAGCGAAGGGCACATTGGGGGGGCTATACCAACATCCCTGGAATGTGGGGGGCCCTCTATCCTCCTGCACCCCCAAACCTTGGGGATAATGATCTGTATCTCACACATATCTTGTACATCAGTCAGGGACCCCACTGGCCCCCCTATACTCCTGCACCCCCAAACCTTGGAGATAATGATCTCTATCTCACACATATCTTGTACATCAGTCAGGGACCCCACTGGCCCCCCTATACTCCTGCACCCCCAAACCTTGGGGATAATGATCTGTATCTCACACATATCTTGTACATCAGTCAGGGACCCCACTGGCCCCCCTATACTCCTGCACCCCCAAACCTTGGGGATAATGATCTGTATCTCACACATATATTGATATTGTACATCAGTCAGGGACCCCACTGGCCCCCTATACTCCTGCACCCCCAAACCTTGGGGATAATGATCTGTATCTCACACATATATTGATATTGTACATCAGTCAGGGACCCCACTGGCCCCCCTATACTCCTGCACCCCCAAACCTTGGTTATAATGATCTGTATCTCACACATATCTTGAACATCAGTCAGGGACCCCACTGGCCCCCCTATACTCCTGCACCCCCAAACCTTGGGGATAATGATCTGTATCTCACACATATATTGTACATCAGTCAGGGACCCCACTGGCCCCCCTATACTCCTGCACCCCAAACCTTGGGGATAATGATCTGTATCTCACACATATATTGATATTGTACATCAGTCAGGGACCCCACTGGCCCCCTATACTCTGCACCCCCAAACCTTGGGGATAATGATCTGTATCTCACACATATATTGTACATCAGTCAGGGACCGCACTGGCCCCCCTATACTCCTGCACCCCCAAACCTTGGGGATAATGATCTGTATCTCACACATATATTGTACATCAGTCAGGGACCCCACTGGCCCCCTATACTCCTGCACCCCCAAACCTTGGGGATAATGATCTGTATCTCACACATATATTGTACACCAGTCAGGGACCCCACTGGCCCCCTATACTCTGCACCCCCAAACCTTGGGGATAATGATCTGTATCTCACACATATATTGTACATCAGTCAGGGACCCCACTGGCCCCCCTATACTCCTGCACCCCCAAACCTTGGGGATAATGATCTGTATCTCACACATATATTGTACATCAGTCAGGGACCCCACTGGCCCCCCTATACTCCTGCACCCCCAAACCTTGGGGATAATGATCTGTATCTCACACATATATTGTACATCAGTCAGGGACCCCACTGGCCCCCCTATACTCCTGCACCCCCAAACCTTGGGGATAATGATCTGTATCTCACACATATATTGTACATCAGTCAGGGACCCCACTGGCCCCCCTATACTCCTGCACCCCCAAACCTTGGGGATAATGATCTGTATCTCACACATATATTGTACATCAGTCAGGGACCCCACTGGCCCCCCTATACTCCTGCACCCCCAAACCTTGGGGATAATGATCTGTATCTCACACATATATTGATATTGTACATCAGTCAGGGACCCCACTGGCCCCCCTATACTCCTGCACCCCCAAACCTTGGGGATAATGATCTGTATCTCACACATATATTGTACATCAGTCAGGGACCCCACTGGCCCCCCTATACTCCTGCACCCCCAAACCTTGGGGATAATGATCTGTATCTCACACATATATTGATATTGTACATCAGTCAGGGACCCCACTGGCCCCCTATACTCTGCACCCCCAAACCTTGGGGATAATGATCTGTATCTCACACATATATTGATATTGTACATCAGTCAGGGACCCCACTGGCCCCCCTATACTCCTGCACCCCCAAACCTTGGGGATAATGATCTGTATCTCACACATATATTGTACATCAGTCAGGGACCCCACTGGCCCCCTATACTCTGCACCCCCAAACCTTGGGGATAATGATCTGTATCTCACACATATATTGTACATCAGTCAGGGACCCCACTGGCCCCCCTATACTCCTGCACCCCCAAACCTTGGGGATAATGATCTGTATCTCACACATATCTTGAACATCAGTCAGGGACCCCACTGGCCCCCCTATACTCCTGCTCCCCAAACCTTGGGGATAATGATCTGTATCACACACATATATTGATATTGTACATCAGTCAGGGACCCCACTGGCCCCCCTATACTCCTGCACCCCCAAACCTTGGGGATAATGATCTGTATCTCACACATATATTGTACATCAGTCAGGGACCCCACTGGCCCCCCTATACTCCTGCACCCCCAAACCTTGGGGATAATGATCTGTATCACACACATATATTGATATTGTACATCAGTCAGGGACCCCACTGGCCCCCCTATACTCCTGCACCCCAAAACCTTGGGGATAATGATCTGTATCTCACACATATATTGATATTTAGTAACATTGATGTAAGGCCTGGCATCAAACTTTACAGGTTGTAAAGAGTAAAAGGTTTTTAATGGCAGTGATGCCGGATGCCCCCAGTAGACCTACATATGATTATACGTTTATGGCCCCATTATGACCCAATGCGTTCTACAGAAGTCCATTTCTATTTAGTAACTTGCTACCGACACTGAACACACAGACTGCCCATTAAGACTTTATTTTGACCCCCGAAACATTTGCTTTCCCTACAGTCGGACAGAACTGTTCTGATTCTCCGCATCTTTCCCCCTCGGCCCAGACATTTACAGGAGCACCGGCTGCTGCCAGAACAGCTTTTAGAAAGGGACAAAAACATTTCTTATGTTGTCATCTCAATAAACGCTCAGTTCCGCCCGCACTTCATCCATCTACTGTCGCTTGTCGCTCCGCCGCTAATGGGGATATAGAAGAGAGACGTTCCCAGGTTTGCATTCTAATGTGGAGCCTGAAACACAGGAGACATAAAGGTTCCCTTCTTCCTGCCCCAATAGGAAAGGTCTGAAAGTTTGAATCTTAGCCCCCCCCCAACTTTCTGTGCATTTGTATACTTGAATTTTTCATATTTCTTTGTGCCATGGTGTCTCTAATGGGCCTCAAAGCAGGGTCATGTCAGTTCCATGTATAATACCCCCAGAACCCACAGCAGGATAAATACAGTGCCAATTCCATGTATAATACCCCAGAACCCACAGCGGGATAAATACAGTGCCAATTCCATGTATAATACCCCAGAACCCACAGCAGATAAATACAGTGCCAATTCCATGTATAATACCCCAGAACCCACAGCAGATAAATACAGTGCCAATTCCATGTATAATACCCCAGAACCCACAGCAGGATAAATACAGTGCCAATTCCATGTATAATACCCCAGAACCCACAGCAGGATAAATACAGCGCCAATTCCATGTATAATACCCAACCCCAGGAAAACGCCAATTAACCCAACCCAGCAGGATAAATACAGTGCCAATTCCATGTATAATACCCCAGAACCCACAGCAGATAAATACAGTGCCAATTCCATGTATAATACCCCAGAACCCACAGCAGGATAAATACAGTGCCAATTCCATGTATAATACCCCAGAACCCACAGCGGGATAAATACAGTGCCAATTCCATGTATAATACCCCAGAACCCACAGCAGGATAAATACAGTGCCAATTCCATGTATAATACCCCAGAACCCACAGCAGATAAATACAGTGCCAATTCCATGTATAATACCCCAGAACCCACAGCAGGATAAATACAGTGCCAATTCCATGTATAATACCCCAGAACCCACAGAGGGATAAATACAGTGCCAATTCCATGTATAATACCCCAGAACCCACAGCAGGATAAATACAGCGCCAATTCCATGTATAATACCCCAGAACCCACAGCAGGATAAATACAGTGCCAATTCCATGTATAATACCCCAGAACCCACAGCAGGATAAATACAGTGCCAATTCCATGTATAATACCCCAGAACCCACAGCGGGATAAATACAGTGCCAATTCCATGTATAATACCCCAGAACCCACAGCAGGATAAATACAGTGCCAATTCCATGTATAATACCCCAGAACCCACAGCGGGATAAATACAGTGCCAATTCCGTGTATAATACCCCAGAACCCACAGCAGGATAAATACAGTGCCAATTCCGTGTATAATACCCCAGAACCCACAGCGGGATAAATACAGTGCCAATTCCATGTATAATACCCCAGAACCCACAGCGGGATAAATACAGTGCCAATTCCGTGTATAATACCCCAGAACCCACAGCAGGATAAATACAGTGCCAATTCCGTGTATAATACCCCAGAACCCACAGCGGGATAAATACAGTGCCAATTCCGTGTATAATACCCCAGAACCCACAGCAGGATAAATACAGCGCCAATTCCATGTATAATACCCCAGAACCCACAGCGGGATAAATACAGTGCCAATTCCATGTATAATACCCCAGAACCCACAACAGGATAAATACAGTGCCAATTCCATGTATAATACCCCAGAACCCACAGCAGGATAAATACAGTGCCAATTCCATGTATAATACCCCAGAACCCACAGCAGGATAAATACAGTGCCAATTCCATGTATAATACCCCAGAACCCACAGCAGGATAAATACAGTGCCAATTCCATGTATAATACCCCAGAACCCACAGCGGGATAAATACAGTGCCAATTCCATGTATAATACCCCAGAACCCACAGCAGGATAAATACAGTGCCAATTCCATGTATAATACCCCAGAACCCACAGCGGGATAAATACAGTGCCAATTCCGTGTATAATACCCCAGAACCCACAGCAGGATAAATACAGTGCCAATTCCGTGTATAATACCCCAGAACCCACAGCGGGATAAATACAGTGCCAATTCCATGTATAATACCCCAGAACCCACAGCGGGATAAATACAGTGCCAATTCCGTGTATAATACCCCAGAACCCACAGCAGGATAAATACAGTGCCAATTCCGTGTATAATACCCCAGAACCCACAGCGGGATAAATACAGTGCCAATTCCGTGTATAATACCCCAGAACCCACAGCAGGATAAATACAGCGCCAATTCCATGTATAATACCCCAGAACCCACAGCGGGATAAATACAGTGCCAATTCCATGTATAATACCCCAGAACCCACAACAGGATAAATACAGTGCCAATTCCATGTATAATACCCAGAACCCACAGCAGGATAAATACAGTGCCAATTCCATGTATAATACCCCAGAACCCACAGCAGGATAAATACAGTGCCAATTCCATGTATAATACCCCAGAACCCACAGCGGGATAAATACAGTGCCAATTCCATGTATAATACCCCAGAACCCACAGCAGATAAATACAGTGCCAATTCCATGTATAATACCCCAGAACCCACAGCAGGATAAATACAGTGCCAATTCCCTGTATAATACCCCAGAACCCACAGCAGGATAAATACAGTGCTAATTCCATGTATAATACCCCAGAACCCACAGCAGGATAAATACAGTGCCAATTCCATGTATAATACCCCAGAACCCACAGCGGGATAAATACAGTGCCAATTCCATGTATAATACCCCAGAACCCACAGCGGGATAAATACAGTGCCAATTCCATGTATAATACCCCAGATCCCACAGCAGGATAAATACAGTGCCAATTCCATGTATAATACCCCAGAACCCACAGCAGGATAAATACAGTGCCAATTCCCTGTATAATACCCCAGAACCCACAGCAGGATAAATACAGTGCTAATTCCATGTATAATACCCCAGAACCCACAGCAGGATAAATACAGTGCCAATTCCATGTATAATACCCCAGAACCCACAGCAGGATAAATACAGTGCCAATTCCATGTATAATACCCCAGAACCCACAGCGGGATAAATACAGTGCCAATTCCATGTATAATACCCCAGAACCCACAGCAGGATAAATACAGTGCCAATTCCATGTATAATACCCCAGAACCCACAGCAGGATAAATACAGTGCCAATTCCATGTATAATACCCCAGAACCCACAGCAGGATAAATACAGTGCCAATTCCATGTATAATACCCCAGAACCCACAGCAGATAAATACAGTGCCAATTCCATGTATAATACCCCAGAACCCACAGCAGGATAAATACAGCGCCAATTCCATGTATAATACCCCAGAACCCACAGCAGGATAAATACAGTGCCAATTCCATGTATAATACCCCAGAACCCACAGCAGATAAATACAGTGCCAATTCCATGTATAATACCCCAGAACCCACAGCAGGATAAATACAGTGCCAATTCCATGTATAATACCCCAGAACCCACAGCAGATAAATACAAATAGGGGTGCAGATGTAGGTCGGGAGGGGCCCAAGGATCCCAGGGTGGAGGACAAACATAGAAGATGCAGCAAAGGAGTGAAATTGATGAATAAAACAAACTGGACGGATGAACCAGATGAACAAAAACCAAATAATTAACACAACATTTAATATTTCATTAACATATTCTCTGTTCAAAGCGAATGGCGTCGGCGGCCTCTTCGGGGAAGGACAACAAGTTGCGTCGAGGCCTCGTTAAACTTCGCGGAGGCTCCGTCAGACGATTTGTTTGGCGCCGGCGCTCGGCTGATCACTTCCCCTCATTATCACGTTTCATTCTTTCATGATGCCAATCTACATAAAGCAGACGGAGCCGCCAAGACCCGACCATATGGTAATTAAAGGCCCAGCTGGGAGAGAGATTCATTATTCCGCGGGTGGAAAAGAGACAGACAGATAGACAGGGTTATTGATTCAAAGGATTTGTGTCTTCCTGCGATTCCTAATCCCACAACGGGAAAGATCATGTTTGTTTTACTGACTTTAATTACCGAGCAGCCAACGAACGAGGCTGTTTTGCCAACAGCGGCACAATGACTTCCTAATAATGCGCCTTAAAGTCGTAATAATTACACATAATGGGGCCATTGTGCTCGGCTTCTGGTGGCGGCATCCCCTAAATGCCAGTTTTTTGTGGTTATTTTTGCGACTGGCATCTTTTGCATAGATAGGCATTCAAACATGCACCCCCCCCCTTCCCGCCGGAAGAGAAGAAGCCTCCCTATTGGTTAATTCCGGACATGAAACGCTGAGTTCCTGTGACATCTTGGGATCAGGCTCCATTTATTGGTCGAATTCCTTGGGTCCAATACCAAAAGCCCCACCCATGTAGAGGGTACGCCCCCCAGTGTGGGGTATTCCGTAGCCAGAACCCCACAGTGAGTATCACTTTGTTGATAAACCCAGGAACGAAGAACTTTGGCACCCCGATAACTGGGAGTCAGGGTGATCCACCCATATGAATAAACACAAATATGTAGTAATTAGCGAACTTTTTCGCTGCAAATGGATTTGCTGCGAATTTCCGCATTATGCCAGTGAATTGCTTCACACAACTTCCGCAAAAATTCACAGCGGAAATATTTGTTGCACGTCAAAAAAAGTCTCAGTTGCGCCAATTGGGTGCAGTCAAAATAAACATGGTTGTGTCAAAATGGGTGCTGACCCGACAAAATGGCCGCTGACCCTACAAAATGGGCGTTGTTGCGTCAAATTGGATGCAGACCTAACAAAGTGGGCGTGGTTGCGTCCAAGTGGGCGTGGGCCTAACAAAATGGGTGTGGTTGCAGCAAAATAGGCGCAGTCTCGTCAAAAAAGACACGTCCGAAAAAAAGGACGCGGGCGACAAAAAAGTTGTGCGATAAACGTGTTTTGTGGAATTTTCTGGTCATAGGAAAATGGGATAGATTCCCTTCTCACTACAAATATGCAGATAATCAAGGAGGAGTCTGGGGCAGGGGGGAGTAACCACAGTCAGGGTAGGTTGGGGTAGAGGGAGGAGCCCCCCAGTATAGGGGTGGGACATTACACTGCCTACTAATAGGTTCAGATATCAAATACCCCTAGGGTTCTATGCAGAATAACCCCCCGCCAGTATACTCTAATGGACACGGGGTAATAAATCACTTACAAACCCGCCGACCGACCTCGCCTGTTGCCCTTTAACTAAAATACGTACAAATATCTCTCGTTTAATTGCGGTTTATGCAATTGTTCATTTTTTTTCTTCCCCCCACTAGGCAAAGTACCAATTTACCGGCGCGATATTGAAATGGGTCGCCATTCGGCGCAGACTGATAATGGCCGCCCTCCCACGCAGAATGTCAAACCTATAAGTGCGACTCGATTTCCGTAACCTTTCGCCGTCTCCCCCTGTCGCTCGCAAGTTCCACAAAACAAAGTTCATATTTTTGCCGTAACTGTCAGACGGCTGCCATTAGCCCCGAGCCGCTTCCGCCCCAAACCGTGTATTTATTTGCTGTCGCCGGGGCTGGCACTTGCCTAACAACATATTTTATCTTCCCCTTTTATTTCTATTTTCTTCTTTTATTCGTGGCGGCGGCGGCTAATGTCACGGGCGCTTATTTCCTATATTTCCATTTTACTGGGAGAGCCATCAGGGTTTCATTGTAAATCCATTATCTCTCCGTCGGCTGGAAATTATAAATGACAAGCAGTCCCCGGATAAAGAAAGGGAAAGTATTATCGGCGGCGGCACACAGGGGTTAAATCCCATTTCTTTAATATGACTGTCCTCTTGGTTATGACATTCCGAATGTATTATTTAGCTTAAGTGCATGATTAAAGGCAAACTTGGCTGCATCCCGGGAACGCTTGCACAAAACACTATACTTAGAGCACCTTGCCTGTATAGCGGGGAGACTGACAGGCCCTTTGTGAGGAGGCCTCCCTTTATACATCCAGATATAGATTATACATTGCTTTCTGCACTGAGTGGCAGTTACTGTCCCCCCGCGACTGCCAGCCGTACCACCCGTCTATAAACTTATTGTTGGGCAAAATGGGCGCAGGAATGGCCTGATTAAAACCCTCGCTGCTCTTACTGTTTGGAGTTTTTATAGTCTAAATGTGTGTAAATAAAACAAGAAAATATCAAAATAAACCCCTTTGCTTTGCCTTTAAATGTGCAGCAACGTGAACAGCTTGTTTGTTTCACTGAGAATTGGATTAGTTGGATAGAATTCAGCATGAACCCCAATACCTGCCCCCCAACATCTCATTCCCAAGCCAAGGGCATGAACACATAGTTGCCCCTCCCCTTGCTGCTATAACTGCCCCTGCCCTTCTGGGAAGGTTCCCACTAGATGTTGGGACAGTGTTGCTGGGAGTTGCTCCCATTCAGCCACAAGGGCATTAGTGAGGTTGGGCAGTGATGTTGGGGATCAGGCTCACAGTCGGGGTTCCATCCCACAGGGGTTCAGTTGGGTTGCCCAACCCTACCTGCTATAACTGCCCCTACCCTTCTGGGAAGGTTCCCACTAGATGTTGGGACAGTGTTGCTGGGAGTTGTTCCCATTCAGCCACAAGGGCATTAGTGAGGTTGGGCAGTGATGTTGGGGATCAGGCTCACAGTCGGGGTTCCATCCCACAGGGGTTCATTTGGGTTGCCCCTCCCCTTGCTGCTATAACTGCCCTTCTGGGAAGGTTCCCACTAGATGTTGGGACAGTGTTGCTGGGAGTTGCTCCCATTCAGCCACAAGGGCATTAGTGAGGTTGGGCACTGATGTTGGGGATCAGGCTCACAGTCGGGGTTCCATCCCACAGGGGTTCATTTGGGTTGCCCCTCCCCTTGCTGCTATAACTGCCCTTCTGGGAAGGTTCCCACTAGATGTTGGGACAGTGTTGCTGGGAGTTGCTCCCATTCAGCCACAAGGGCATTAGTGAGGTTGGGCAGTGATGTTGGGGATCAGGCTCACAGTCGGGGTTCCATCCCACAGGGGTTCATTTGGGTTGCCCCTCCCCTTGCTGCTATAACTGCCCCTGCCCTTCTGGGAAGGTTCCCACTAGATGTTGGGACAGTGTTGCTGGGAGTTGCTCCCATTCAGCCACAAGGGCATTAGTGAGGTTGGGCAGTGATGTTGGGGATCAGGCTCACAGTCGGGGTTCCATCCCACAGGGGTTCAGTTGGGTTGGGGTCAGGGCTCTGTGCAGTCAGGTTCTTCCAATCCCAGCAAACCCATTCTGTAGAACCTGGCTCTGTGTATGGGGTGATTATTGTACTGAAACAGAAGCCCCCCCAAACTGTTCCACAAATTAGGAAGCACAGAATTGCCATAGCTTTGGCCACATTGTGTATTTATTTTTGTTCTACTGAGGGTTCTACACAGGCACAAGGCACGGGGTAACTTTGTTGTGTTGAGACCGATGCCGAGAGCTTTGCTCCTTCTCTACAAGAATCAACCCTTCTATCGGGCAGACAATAAGATTTTTTTGAGGGGGGGGGACTATCTCCAAACAAAATTATCTTTCAAAAATTAATCAAAAATCCCAGAGAAAAGTAAAAGGGATGGAACATCGCTCGCTGGTTTTGCTTTCTCAAATTTTAATGAAGAGAATGTTCTTGCCCCAGGCTATAAAATGTTGATACCTTCCACCGAGACAACTTCATTTAACAATCTCCTTCCAGGTGGCTGAGCCGCTGTTTGTGATACCTGCAGCCCTCCAGCCATTCTGTAGCTGCCAACTCCGGCTGTCAGGGGATGCTGGGAGTCTGGCAGGTACCAGAATGGGGTGTCATACAAGCTGATTTGGGGTGTTTTACCTGCATAAAGGCCAATACCCTTCAGGCCCAGCTGTCTTGGTGTTCCAAGTAGATGCACTCTCCTATGCAATTGGCCAAACTCCATAGGCCTTACAGAGATGGCCCAAAAGGGCCCCTAAGATGCTGGAGACCACAAGAACTTCATGTAGATTTTATGGTCAGTAGTATGTGGCACCTCTTTTAGTCATCGCAGTTGCTCATCGTGGCCAACACACAAGCCACAACAATGACATTCCTGGCAATTTCGTGCTTCCTACTTTGTGGAACAGTTTGGGGGGGCCCTTTCCTGTTTCAGCACAATAATGCCCCCCATGCACAGAGTCAGGTCCTACAGAATGGGTTTGCTGGGATGGGAAGAACCTAACAGAGCCCTGACCCCAACCCAACTGACCCCCTGTGGGATGGAAGCCCAACTGTGAGCCGGATCCCCAACATCAGTGCCCAACCTCACTAATGCCCTTGTGGCTGAATGGGAGCAACTCCCAGCAACACTGTTCCACCATCTAGTGGGAACCTTCCCAGAAGGGTAGGGGTAGTTATAGCAGGTAGGGTTGGGCAACCCAACTGAACCCCTGTGGGATGGAACCCCCGACGTGAGCCTGATCCCCAGCATCAGTGCCCAACCTCACTAGTGCCCTTGTGGCTGAATGGGAGCAACTCCCAGCAACACTGTCCCAACATCTAGTGGGAACCTTCCCAGAAGGGTAGGGGCAGTTATAGCAGGTAGGGTTGGGCAACCCAACTGAACCCCTGTGGGATGGAACCCTGACTGTGAGACTGATCCCCAACATCACTGCCCAACCTCACTAATGCCCTTGTGGCTGAATGGGAACAACTCCCAGCAACACTGTCCCAACATCTAGTGGGAACCTTCCCACAAGGGCAGGGGCAGTTATAGCAGCAAAGGGAGGGGCAACTGCATATTAGTGGCCACTGGGCTGAGAAGGAGATGTTGGGGGGCAGCTGTTCCCATACTTTGAGCCACAAAGGATCTTTAACAAAGGATTTGGGGTTTGGCCGAACCCAAAAATAATGGATTTGGTGCATCCCTAAACTGGACAGAGATGGAACATTCTGAAGACCTTTCTCTTCCAGATCCGAGAAGACAAATGAGATTTAGCGTCTCGGCGGCGCGCGGGTCTGACGAGGAATCCTAACGAGCAGCTCTCGTTAAACCCCGACAAGAACAGCCATTATATTACTCCTCTTTCATATCAATATTGCACTCAAATAGAAACGCCGCCCTGCCTTCGTTTTCCATTAAACATATGTCGGTGCAGCTGGTGGAATTAAAACAAGTCAATTTCGTATGCCGGGCCCCGACGCTCTCTTTTTTTCCCTTTTCCTCCCCAATATGTAAGAATATGATATTATCACGAGCAGTCGGAAGAGACAGGCGCCTCTGTCGTTGCTTCACAAAAGCGCAAACCCGGCATAAAAGGAATGCAAATTCGGTGTAATTAGACTTTTAGATGGTTACTTAAATACCTGGCTATTTGCTCTACAGGCTCGGAGCCGGCGTCTGACGAGTCCCTCAGAAATGCTAATGGGCCTAAACGCCGTCAGATCCAGCTAAACAGACACTCTCTTTACTCACCTCTTGGGCATCGGCACCTTCCCACCGACTCCACCGGCACAATTACACATTCTTTCATTTCTTGTTCATTCCAATTGCTCTAGAGCCATCGACATTTCTATCTGGGGGAGTTTGGGTGCCAGTGCCGGGGCGGTGGGTGCCAGCTGGGCCTCGGCTTGAGTCGGAAGCCAACGTATTGATTGGCCCAAAGCAATCGCCTTCCCAATAGCCATCAGAATGGAGCTCACTGAAGAACTCTGGGAAGAAACCCAACAGATTTGGTGGCCAAGCCAATGGGCAGATGTGGCCGTAAACATTCGGATCAGATTATTCCCTAAACCCAATGGACCATACCCAGTCTTAGAGTCAAAGACCCACCCATGAGGAGGTGTTTCTGGCCCCACCCACAATCAAATAATGGCACCTTCCCACCGACTCCGCCGGCACAATTACACATTCTTTCATTTCTTGTTCATTCCAATTGCTATAAACTCATCAACATTTCTATCTGTGGGAGTGTGGGTGCCAGCTGGGCCTCGGCTTGAGTCGGCAACCAATGTATTGATTGGCCCAAAGCAATCGCCTTCCCAATAGCCATCAGAATGGAGCTCACTGAAGAACTCTGGGAAGAAACCCAACAGATTTGGTGGCCAAGCCAATAGGCAGATGTGGCCCTAAACATTCGGATCAGATTATTCCCTAAACCCAATGGACAATACCCAGTCTTAGAGTCAAAGACCCACCCATGAGAGGTGATGCTGGCCCCACCCACAATCAAATAATGCTGTAAATAAAGTCCAATGGATGAGTAACCTTCTCAGTTCATTGTTGCTTTGAACTAGGGAGTCACTGAATCCAGGATTCAATTTGGGATTTGGCACAATTCAGCAGGAACAGCCCCCTAAGTTTGCCCATAGCCTGTACAGAGAGATACCATAAAACTATGGCACATAGGGATTCCCCTGTACTAAGCACAATTCAGCAGGAACAGCCCCCTAAGTTTGTTCATAGCCTGTACAGAGAGATACTATAAAACCATGGCACATAGGGATTCCCCTGTACTAAGCACAATTCAGCAGGAACAGCCCCCTAAGTTTGCCCATAGCCTGTACAGAGAGATACCATAAAACTATGGCACATAGGGATTCCCCTGTACTAAGCACAATTCAGCAGGAACAGCCCCCTAAGTTTGCTCATAGCCTGTACAGAGAGATACCATAAAACTATGGCACATAGGGATTCCCCTGTACTAAGCACAATTCAGCAGGAACAGCCCCCTAAGTTTGCCCATAGCCTGTACAGAGAGATACCATAAAACTATGGCACATAGGGATTCCCCTGTACTAAGCACAATTCAGCAGGAACAGCCCCCTAAGTTTGCTCATAGCCTGTACAGAGAGATACCATAAAACTATGGCACATAGGGATTCCCCTGTACTAAGCACAATTCAGCAGGAACAGCCCCCTAAGTTTGCTCATAGCCTGTACAGAGAGATACCATGAAACTATGGCACATAGGGATTCCCCTGTACTAAGCACAATTCAGCAGGAACAGCCCCCTAAGTTTGCCCATAGCCTGTACAGAGAGATACCATAAAACTATGGCACATAGGGATTCCCCTGTACAAAGCACAATTCAGCAGGAACAGCCCCCTAAGTTTGCTCATAGCCTGTACAGAGAGATACCATAAAACTATGGCACATAGGGATTCCCCTGTACTAAGCACAATTCAGCAGGAACAGCCCCCTAAGTTTGCCCATAGCCTGTACAGAGAGATACCATAAAACTATGGCACATAGGGATTCCCCTGTACTAAGCACAATTCAGCAGGAACAGCCCCCTAAGTTTGCCCATAGCCTGTACAGAGAGATACCATAAAACTATGGCACATAGGGATTCCCCTGTACTAAGCACAATTCAGCAGGAACAGCCCCCTAAGTTTGCTCATAGTCATAGAAAGAAAAAATCTATTTTATCTTAGATATTCCTATCTATTATGCACTGAACCAGGATATTTAAGTCAAGGCAATGTTCCTTTAAGAAGGCTTTTGGTATCCCTATATTTAAAATAAAACCCACAAGCCATTGCCAGAGTGTGAATGTGCCACAATATAGCGCCCCGCTGATTCGGCTGCTGCCTCCTGCACCCCGTATGCCACATCTTCCGATTCCTTCTGTCTCTCCTGCTCACTTACTCTCCATAGATTCCCAGCTCTCACAATGTCTGCAGTCCTGTGAAATGTGTTGACAATATATAAATAATTAATAGAACAAGAATAAAGAATATTTAGCAGCGTGATCACAGCCCGGAACATCGCGGCGCTTCCCCCCCCCCCTCGGAAATGACTCCCCTCACTAACAAAGTGCAAATTATAAGGGAAAGTTGAACTTTACCAAAGAAGCAATTTACAGACTCCTTGCCCCTCGCCCTATACTGATACGGATCAACATCCAGGGCAATTGGTGCATTAATATGCAAAAGAATCCCCCAATGAGAATCCCAGCTGATGTGAGTAAATCCGGCTCCCTGTTCTCTGTTCCTGCAATTGGAGTTGGGAGCAATAAGCACAGTTTCCCAGCACTGAACAAGTCTGTCCCTTTATCCCCATGTCTGATTCCTGTGCCATATAATGACGGGAAAATGGCATCATTATCTCTATATGTAAGGTACCAGCAAGGGGCCTGGGAATCAGCATTCTCATTGGTCATGTCCCTTGCATTTTTAATTAAGTTAATAGGTGTTTTGGCTAAGATCAAGTGTAGAGTCTGTTCTTGATGGAGAGGGGTTTTGGACTCTCCTGATGGGCAGATTACGAAGCTTGATCCTCCGGCCAATGGGCCAGCAGGAGAAGCTTCAGCAGACCCCTTGGAGAAAGGGACTCTCCCTAGCTGTGAGGTGAAGGAGAGTCTGAAGACACTTGCTCCTTAGAGCCTTTTGGTCTTGGGGTTGGGGATAAAGGGGCTCATTGTAGCCTGGAGGTGAAGGAGGTGAAGGAGGTGAAGGAGGTGAAGGAGGTGAAGGAGGTGAAGGAGGTGAAGGAGGTGAAGGAGGTGAAGGAGGTGAAGGAGGTGAAGGAGGTGAAGGAGGTGAAGGAGGTGAAGGAGGTGGGAAGGAGGTGGGAAGGAGGTGAGAAGGAGGTGGGAAGGAGGTGGGAAGGAGGAGAAGGAGGTGGGAAGGAGGTGAAAGAGGTGGGAAGGAGGTGGGAAGGAGGTGAAAGAGGTGGGAAGGAGGTGGGAAGGAGGTGGGAAGGAGGTGGGAAGGAGTAGAAGGAGAACACTCTGGATTCCTTTGGAGCCTTTGACTTTTTGGGGTGTCTGAAAGCACAACCTTGAGCTCTCACAGAGTACAGGCTTTCTTAGCTCTCACCTCAGGTGGGGACAATATTTTCCACCATTAGGGTTCCCGTTAAGGCTGCTCAAAGGGGGCTCCAGTAGAATTCCCTGAGTCCCACCTTGGAATCCGACCCGCACTAAACATCATTGATAGAGAAGTGGTTAATTTTTCTGGTTACCCTGCCTATGTAGGACACCTAGAGGTTTCTGTTACAGGTTCTGCTATCCACTATCTATCCCTTGTTCATTGGCTCCTTTCCTTGGCTTTACTAAGGGGCCTCCACCCCCCCTGGGGTACTAAGCTTCTTCTTACTGGGGCTCCCCTGCAGCCCCCACCTCTGGCACCCAATGAGGAAGAGCCATGTGCTCCCACCCCTTATATAAACTCTTGTTAGGAACGAACCCCCCGGCCTATGAGAACTTGAAAACCCATTCCCCCAGGGCACAGGTTACAGCTACCAGGACTTGAGCATGTTGGGGTATTAACGCTTTGGGCCCCCTACACTAGTCAAACTGGGCCACCAGGACACCAGGAGAAAACCCAGTGGGTCCCAGTGGCCCAAACAATGGCAAAATGCAGAATTTTATTGCGAATCACTTCTTCCTATAGATGGTTGCCTATGCCCCACCCATTTCCCTGCACCATGTGACCTTGCTACGCTGGGAACCCTCCCTTAATTACATAATTACGTTCTTATCTGCCTAAAAAACGATTTTTCCTGGCAAATGCGCGTCCGTGGCGCAATTCTCCTTGTGCAAAAGAATTTATCATCGGACGCACCGGCCAATAGCGTTGTGCGAATCTATCCCGTTTCGCTTTGGCAAAAATTCCGCCAAAATTGCTGGAAAAAAATTGCCCAAAAATGCGGGTACCGTGAGTCATTTTTGACAAAACCGAAACTTATTTTGATGCCACCGCGACTTTTTTATCCTTTTTTGCCGCACTGAATTTTTGCAGCAGTTTCGTGGAAAAATGCTCCAATGGCGAAATGCGTCATTTCACTGTAAATAGATTCCTGCCGAAAAAAATCGCCCGTAGCCGGCCAAAGTCATTTTGGCTCATTTACAGAAGTTCTAACATCGTTGTTGGTAAAAGACTCTGACCCGGTGGGTCCTGGGAATTCTGTAGAAAAGATGCAGAGAACTGGGGGGGGGGGATAAAAAGCGGAGGATTTTGGCGCCGGCAGCCGAGGAGACTTGCCCGCGGCGCACGTGTCAGAATCAAAGGATTATGTTATTAATCCGGCATTTTGTATTTTGTTAGTGGAAAGATCAGGCTCTTTTGGGATTCCTGGCGCTACGAGCGGTACAAGTGCTGATCCAGCCCAGGGCGGGTTCTGGAGAACACAGGGAAGATCAGACGCACGGGGCTTTTCCCATCTTGGCGTTTGTTGTCAGTCGGCGGCGCTTTGTGCGTTTCCCGCGCAGGTGATCACAAAGAAAATCTCAATCTGTCAATTTCCCTTCCGCCTGGCGTCTTAATTACAAACCGCCACCGCCGCCGCCGCCATCAAATTACTGATTTCTGTTCTCTTCCCCCCGAAGCTTCATCCAATGTAAATAATTAGTTATGTTTCTCTTGTTTGACCTAGTTTTTATAGAGCGGAGAGGATTCTAAGCATGGGAGGGGGGTATATCTGCATGGGAGGGGGGTATATCTACATGGGGGGGTATATCTGCATGGGAGGGGGGTATATCTGCATGGGAGGGGTATATCTGCATGGGAGGGGGGTATATCTACATGGGGGGTATATCTGCATGGGAGGGGGGTATATCTGCATGGGAGGGGGGTATATCTGCATGGGAGGGGGTATATCTGCATGGGAGGGGGGTATATCTACATGGGAGGGGGGTATATCTGCATGGGAGGGGTATATCTGCATGGGAGGGGGGTATATCTGCATGGGAGGGGGTATATCTGCATGGGAGGGGGTATATCTGCATGGGAGGGGGTATATCTACATGGGGGGGTATATCTGCATGGGAGGGGGTATATCTGCATGGGAGGGGGTATATCTGCATGGAAGGGGGTATATCTGCATGGGAGGGGGTTTATCTGCATGGGAGGGGGGTATATCTGCATGGGAGGGGGGTATATCTGCATGGGAGGGGGTATATCTGCATGGGAGGGGGTATATCTGCATGGGAGGGGGGTATATCTGCATGGGAGGGGTATATCTGCATGGGAGGGGGGTATATCTGCATGGGAGGGGGTATATCTGCCATGGGAGGGGGTATATCTGCATGGGAGGGGGTATATCTACATGGGGGGGTATATCTGCATGGGAGGGGGTATATCTGCATGGGAGGGGGTATATCTGCATGGGAGGGGGTATATCTGCATGGGAGGGGGTATATCTGCATGTGAGGGGGTATATCTGCATGGGAGGGGGTATATCTGCATGGGAGGGGGGTATATCTGCATGGGAGGGGGGTATATCTGCATGGGAGGGGGTATATCTGCATGGGAGGGGGTATATCTGCATGGGAGGGGGGTATATCTGCATGGGAGGGGGGTATATCTGCATGGGAGGGGGTATATCTGCATGGGAGGGGGGTATATCTGCATGGGAGGGGGTATATCTGCATGGGAGGGGGTATATCCGCATGGGAGGGGGGTATATCAGCATGGGAGGGGGGTATATCTGCCTGGGAGGGGGTATATCTGCATGGGAGGGGGTATATCTGCATGGGAGGGGGTATATCTGCATGGGAGGGGGGTATATCTGCATGGGAGGGGGTATATCTGCATGGGAAGGGGTATATCTGCATGGGAGGGGGGTATATCTGCATGGGAGGGGGTATATCTGCATGGGAGGGGGTATATCTGCATGGGAGGGGGTATATCTGCATGGGAGGGGGGTATATCTACATGGGAGGGGGGTATATCTGCATGGGAGGGGTATATCTGCATGGGAGGGGGGTATATCTGCATGGGAGGGGGTATATCTGCATGGGAGGGGGTATATCTGCATGGGAGGGGGTATATCTACATGGGGGGGTATATCTGCATGGGAGGGGGTATATCTGCATGGGAGGGGGTATATCTGCATGGGAGGGGGTATATCTGCATGGAAGGGGGTATATCTGCATGGGAGGGGGTTTATCTGCATGGGAGGGGGGTATATCTGCATGGGAGGGGGGTATATCTGCATGGGAGGGGGTATATCTGCATGGGAGGGGGTATATCTGCATGGGAGGGGGTATATCTGCATGGGAGGGGTATATCTGCATGGGAGGGGGTATATCTGCATGGGAGGGGGTATATCTGCATGGGAGGGGGTATATCTGCATGGGAGGGGGTATATCTACATGGGGGGGTATATCTGCATGGGAGGGGTATATCTGCATGGGAGGGGGTATATCTGCATGGGAGGGGGTATATCTGCATGGGAGGGGGTATATCTGCATGTGAGGGGGTATATCTGCATGGGAGGGGGTATATCTGCATGGGAGGGGGGTATATCTGCATGGGAGGGGGGTATATCTGCATGGGAGGGGGTATATCTGCATGGGAAGGGGTATATCTGCATGGGAGGGGGGTATATCTGCATGGAAGGGGGTATATCTGCATGGGAGGGGGTATATCTGCATGGGAAGGGGTATATCTGCATGGGAGGGGGGTATATCTGCATGGGAGGGGGTATATCTGCATGGGAGGGGGGTATATCTACATGGGAGGGGGGTATATCTGCATGGGAAGGGGTATATCTGCATGGGAGGGGGGTATATCTGCATGGGAGGGGGTATATCTGCATGGGAGGGGGTATATCTGCATGGGAGGGGGGTATATCTACATGGGAGGGGGGTATATCTGCATGGGAGGGGGGTATATCTGCATGGGAGGGGGGTATATCTGCATGGGAGGGGGGTATATCTGCATGGGAAGGGGGTATATCTGCATGGGAGGGGGTATATCCGCATGGGAGGGGGGTATATCAGCATGGGAGGGGGGTATATCTGCCTGGGAGGGGGTATATCTGCATGGGAGGGGGTATATCTGCATGGGAGGGGGTATATCTGCATGGGAGGGGGGTATATCTGCATGGGAGGGGGTATATCTGCATGGGAAGGGGTATATCTGCATGGGAGGGGGGTATATCTGCATGGGAGGGGGTATATCTGCATGGGAGGGGGGTATATCTGCATGGGAGGGGGTATATCTGCATGGGAGGGGGTATATCTGCATGGGAGGGGGTATATCTGCATGGGAGGGGGTAAATCTGCATGGGAGGGGGGTATATCTGCATGGGAGGGGGGTATATCTGCATGGGAGGGGGGTATATCTGCATGGGAGGGGGTATATCCGCATTGGGAGGGGGTATATCTGCAGGGGAGGGGGGTATATCTGTATGGGAGGGGGTATATCTGCATGGGAGGGGGGTATATCAGCATGGGAGGGGGGTATATCTGCATGGGAGGGGGTATATCTGCATGGGAGGGGGTATATCTGCATGGGAGGGGGTATATCTGCATGGGAGGGGGTATATCTGCATGGGAGGGGGTATATCTGCCTGGGAGGGGGAATATCTGCCTGGGAGGGGGTATATCTGCATTGGAGGGGGTTTATCTGCATGGGAGGGGGGTATATCTACATGGGAGGGGGTATATCTGCATGGGAGGGGGTATATCCGCATTGGGAGGGGGTATATCTGCAGGGGAGGGGGGTATATCTGTATGGGAGGGGGTATATCTGCATGGGAGGGGGGTATATCAGCATGGGAGGGGGGTATATCTGCATGGGAGGGGGTATATCTGCATGGGAGGGGGTATATCTGCATGGAGGGGGTATATCTGCATGGGAGGGGGTATATCTGCATGGGAGGGGGTATATCTGCCTGGGAGGGGGAATATCTGCCTGGGAGGGGGTATATCTGCATTGGAGGGGGTTTATCTGCATGGGAGGGGGGTATATCTACATGGGAGGGGGTATATCTGCATGGGAGGGGGTATATCTGCATGGGAGGGGGGTATATCTGCATGGGAGGGGGTATATCTGCATGGGAGGGGGGTATATCTGCATGGGAGGGGGTATATCTGCATGGGAGGGGGTATATCTGCATGGGAGGGGGGTATATCTGCATGGGAGGGGGGTATATCTGCATGGGAGGGGGTATATCCGCATGGGAGGGGGTATATCTGCATGGGAGGGGGGTATATCTGCATGGGAGGGGGTATATCTGCATGGGAGGGGGGTATATCTGCATGGGAGGGGGGTATATCTGCATGGGAGGGGGTATATCTGCATGGGAGGGGGTATATCCGCATGGGAGGGGGTATATCTGCATGGGAGGGGGGTATATCTGTATGGGAGGGGGTATATCTGCATGGGAGGGGGGTATATCTGCATGGGAGGGGAGTATATCTGCATGGGAGGGGGGTATATCAGCATGGGAGGGGGTATATCTGCAGGGGAGGGGGTATATCTGCCTGGGAGGGGGTATATCTGCCTGGGAGGGGGTATATCTGCATGGGAGGGGGTATATCTGCATGGGAGGGGGTATATCTGCATGGGAGGGGGTATATCTGCATGGGAGGGGGTATATCTGCATGGGAGGGGGTATATCTGCATGGGAGGGGGTATATCTGCATGGGAGGGGGTGTATCTGCATGGGAGGGGGTATATCTGCATGGGAGGGGGTATATCTGCTTGGGAGGGGGTATATCTGCCTGGGAGGGGGTATATCTGCATGGGAGGGGGTATATCTGCATGGGAGGGGGTATATCTGCATGGGAGGGGGTATATCTGCCTGGGAGGGGGAATATCTGCCTGGGAGGGGGTATATCTGCATGGGAGGGAGTATATCTGCATGGGAGGGGGTATATCTGCATGGGAGGGGGTATATCTGCATGGGAGGGGGGTATATCTACATGGGAGGGGGGTATATCTGTATGGGAGGGGGTATATCTACATGGGAGGGGGTATATCTGCATGGGAGGGGGGTATATCTACATGGGAGGGGGGTATATCTGCATGGGAGGGGGGTATATCTGCATGGGAGGGGGTATATCTGCATGGGAGGGGGTATATCTGCATGGGAGGGGGTATATCTACATGGGAGGGGGTATATCTGCATGGGAGGGGGTATATCTACATGGGAGGGGGGTATATCTGCATGGGAGGGGGGTATATCTGCATGGGAGGGGGTATATCTGCATGGGAGGGGGTATATCTGCATGGGAGGGGGTATATCTGCATGGGAGGGGGGTATATCTGCATGGGAGGGGGGTATATCTGCATGGGAGGGGGTATATCTACATGGGGGGGTATATCTGCATGGGAGGGGTATATCTACATGGGGGGTATATCTGCATGGGAGGGGGTATATCTGCATGGGAGGGGGTATATCTGCATGGGAGGGGGTATATCTGCATGTGAGGGGGTATATCTGCATGGGAGGGGGTATATCTGCATTGGAGGGGGTTTATCTGCATGGGAGGGGGTATATCTGCATGGGAGGGGGTATATCTGCATGGGAGGGGGTATATCTGCATGGGAGGGGGTATATCTGCATGGGAGGGGGGTATATCTGCATGGGAGGGGGTATATCTGCATGGGAGGGGGTATATCTGCATGGGAGGGGGGTATATCTGCATGGAAGGGGGTATATCTGCATGGGAGGGGGTATATCTGCATGAGAAGGGGTATATCTGCATGGGAGGGGGTATATCTGCATGGGAGGGGGTATATCTGCATGGGAGGGGGGTATATCTGCATGGGAGGGGGGTATATCTGCATGGGAGGGGGTATATCTGCATGGGAGGGGGGTATATCTGCATGGGAGGGGGTATATCTGCATGGGAGGGGGTATATCTGCATGGGAGGGGGGTATATCCGCATGGGAGGGGGGTATATCAGCATGGGAGGGGGGTATATCTGCCTGGGAGGGGGTATATCTGCATGGGAGGGGGTATATCTGCATGGGAAGGGGTATATCTGCATGGGAGGGGGGTATATCTGCATGGGAGGGGGTATATCTGCATGGGAAGGGGTATATCTGCATGGGAGGGGGGTATATCTGCATGGGAGGGGGTATATCTGCATGGGAGGGGGTATATCTGCATGGGAGGGGGGTATATCTACATGGGAGGGGGGTATATCTGCATGGGAGGGGGGTATATCTGCATGGGAGGGGGGTATATCTGCATGGGAGGGGGGTATATCTGCATGGGAAGGGGGTATATCTGCATGGGAGGGGGTATATCTGCATGGGAGGGGGGTACATCAGCATGGGAGGGGGGTATATCTGCATGGGAGGGGGGTATATCTGCCTGGGAGGGGGTATATCAGCATGGGAGGGGGTATATCTGCATGGGAGGGGGGTATATCTGCCTGGGAGGGGGTATATCTGCATGGGAGGGGGTATATCAGCATGGGAGGGGGTATATCTGCATGGGAGGGGGGTATATCTGCCTGGGAGGGGGTATATCTGCATGGGAGGGGGTATATCTGCATGGGAGGGGGTATATCTGCATGGGAGAGGGGTATATCTGCATGGGAGGGGGTATATCTGCATGGGAAGGGGTATATCTGCATGGGAGGGGGGTATATCTGCATGGGAGGGGGGTATATCTGCATGGGAGGGGGGTATATCTGCATGGGAGGGGGTATATCTGCATGGGAGGGGGTATATCTGCTTGGGAGGGGGTATATCTGCCTGGGAGGGGGTATATCTGCATGGGAGGGGGTATATCTGCATGGGAGGGGGTATATCTGCATGGGAGGGGGTATATCTGCATGGGAGGGGGTGTATCTGCATGGGAGGGGGTATATCTGCATGGGAGGGGGTATATCTGCATGGGAGGGGGTATATCTGCATGGGAGAAGGGGGTATATCTGCATGGGAGGGGGTATATCTGCATGGGAAGGGGTATATCTGCATGGGAGGGGGGTATATCTGCATGGGAGGGGGTATATCTGCATGGGAGGGGGGTATATCTGCATGGGAGGGGGTATATCTGCATGGGAGGGGGTATATCTGCATGGGAGGGGGTATATCTGCATGGGAGGGGGTATATCTGCATGGGAGGGGGTATATCTGCATGGGAGGGGGTTATATCTGCATGGGAGGGGGTAAATCTGCATGGGAGGGGGGTATATCTGCATGGGAGGGGGGTATATCTGCATGGGAGGGGGGTATATCTGCATGGGAGGGGGTATATCCGCATGGGAGGGGGTATATCTGCATGGGAGGGGGGTATATCTGTATGGGAGGGGGTATATCTGCATGGGAGGGGGGTATATCTGCATGGGAGGGGGTATATCTGCATGGGAAGGGGGTATATCTGCATGGGAGGGGGTATATCTGCATGGGAGGGGGTATATCTGCATGGGAGGGGGGTATATCTGCATGGGAGGGGAGTATATCTGCATGGGAGGGGGGTATATCAGCATGGGAGGGGGGTATATCTGCATGGGAGGGGGTATATCTGCAGGGGAGGGGGTATATCTGCATGGGAGGGGGTATATCTGCCTGGGAGGGGGTATATCTGCATGGGAGGGGGTATATCTGCATGGGAGGGGGTATATCTGCCTGGGAGGGGGAATATCTGCTTGGGAGGGGGTATATCTGCATGGGAGGGGGTATATCTGCATGGGAGGGGGTATATCTGCATGGGAGGGGGTTTATCTGCATGGGAGGGGGGTATATCTACATGGGAGGGGGTATATCTGCATGGGAGGGGGTATATCTGCATGGGAGGGGGGTATATCTGCATGGGAGGGGGTATATCTGCATGGGAGGGGGGTATATCTGCATGGGAGGGGGTATATCTGCATGGGAGGGGGGTATATCTGCATAGGAGGGGGGTATATCTGCATGGGAGGGGGGTATATCTGCATGGGAGGGGGTATATCCGCATGGGAGGGGGTATATCTGCATGGGAGGGGGGTATATCTGCATGGGAGGGGTTATATCTGCATGGGAGGGGGGTATATCTGCCTGGGAGGGGGGTATATCTGCATGGGAGGGGGGTATATCTGCATGGGAGGGGGTATATCCGCATGGGAGGGGGTATATCTGCATGGGAGGGGGGTATATCTGCATGGGAGGGGGGTATATCACCATGGGAGGGGGGTATATCACCATGGGAGGGGGGTATATCTGCCTGGGAGGGGGTATATCTGCATGGGAGGGGGTATATCTGCAGGGGAGGGGGTATATCTGCCTGGGAGGGGGTATATCTGCCTGGGAGGGGGTATATCTGCATGGGAGGGGGTATATCTGCATGGGAGGGGGTATATCTGCATGGGAGGGGGTATATCTGCATGGGAGGGGGTATATCTGCATGGGAGGGGGGTATATCTGCATGGGAGGGGGTATATCTGCATGGGAGGGGGTATATCTGCCTGGGAGGGGGTATATCTGCCTGGGAGGGGGAATATCTGCATGGGAGGGGGTATATCTGCATGGGAGGGGGTATATCTGCATGGGAGGGGGTATATCCGCATGGGAGGGGGTATATCTGCATGGGAGGGGGTATATCCGCATGGGAGGGGGTATATCTGCATGGGAGGGGGGTATATCTGCATGGGAGGGGGGTATATCACCATGGGAGGGGGGTATATCTGCCTGGGAGGGGGTATATCTGCATGGGAGGGGGTATATCTGCATGGGAGGGGGTATATCCGCATGGGAGGGGGTATATCTGCATTGGAGGGGGTATATCCGCATGGGAGGGGGTATATCTGCATGGGAGGGGGTATATCACCATGGGAGGGGGGTATATCTGCCTGGGAGGGGGTATATCTGCATGGGAGGGGGTATATCTGCAGGGGAGGGGGTATATCTGCCTGGGAGGGGGTATATCTGCCTGGGAGGGGGTATATCTGCATGGGAGGGGGTATATCTGCATGGGAGGGGGTATATCTGCATGGGAGGGGGTATATCTGCATGGGAGGGGGTATATCTGCATGGGAGGGGGTATATCTGCATGGGAGGGGGTATATCTGCATGGGAGGGGGGTATATCTGCATGGGAGGGGGTATATCTGCCTGGGAGGGGGTATATCTGCCTGGGAGGGGGTATATCTGCATGGGAGGGGGTATATCTGCATGGGAGGGGGTATATCTGCATGGGAGGGGGGTATATCTGCCTGGGAGGGGGGTATATCTGCATGGGAGGGGGTATATCTGCATGGGAGGGGGTATATCTGCATGGGAGGGAGTATATCTGCATGGGAGGGGGTATATCTGCATGGGAGGGTATATCTGCATGGGAGGGAGTATATCTGCATGGGAGGGGGTATATCTGCATGGGGGGTATATCTGCATGGGAGGGGTATATCTGCATGGGAGGGGTATATCTGCATGGGAGGGGGTATATCTGCATGGGAGGGGGTATATCTGCATGGGAGGGGGTATATCTGCATGGGAGGGGGTATATCTGCATGGGAGGGGGTATATCTGCATGGGAGGGGGTATATCTGCATGGGAGGGGGTATATCTGCATGGGAGGGGGGTATATCTGCATGGGAGGGGGTATATCTGCATGGGAGGGGGTATATCTGCCTGGGAGGGGGTATATCTGCCTGGGAGGGGGTATATCTGCATGGGAGGGGGTATATCTGCATGGGAGGGGGTATATCTGCATGGGAGGGGGTATATCTGCCTGGGAGGGGGGTATATCTGCATGGGAGGGGGTATATCTGCATGGGAGGGAGTATATCTGCATGGGAGGGGGTATATCTGCATGGGAGGGGGTTTATTCTGCATGGGAGGGGGTTTATCTGCATGGGAGGTGGGTATATCTACATGGGAGGGGGTATATCTGCATGGGAGGGGGGTATATCTACATGGGAGGGGGGTGTATCTGCATGGGAGGGGGGTATATCTGCATGGGAGGGGGTATATCTGCATGGGAGGGGGTATATCTGCATGGGAGGGGGTATATCTGCATGGGAGGGGGTATATCTGCATGGGAGGGGGTATATCTGCATGGGAGGGGGTATATCTGCATGGGAGGGGGGTATATCTGCATGGGAGGGGGTATATCTGCATGGGAGGGGGTATATCTGCCTGGGAGGGGGTATATCTGCCTGGGAGGGGGTATATCTGCATGGGAGGGGGTATATCTGCATGGGAGGGGGTATATCTGCATGGGAGGGGGTATATCTGCCTGGGAGGGGGGTATATCTGCATGGGAGGGGGTATATCTGCATGGGAGGGAGTATATCTGCATGGGAGGGGGTATATCTGCATGGGAGGGGGTTTATCTGCATGGGAGGGGGTTTATCTGCATGGGAGGTGGGTATATCTACATGGGAGGGGGTATATCTGCATGGGAGGGGGTATATCTGCATGGGAGGGGGGTATATCTGCATGGGAGGGGGGTATATCTACATGGGAGGGGGGTGTATCTGCATGGGAGGGGGGTATATCTGCATGGGAGGGGGTATATCTGCATGGGAGGGGGTATATCTGCATGGGAGGGGGTATATCTGCATGGGAGGGGGGTATATCTGCATGGGAGGGGGTATATCTGCATGGGAGGGGGGGTATATCTGCATGGGAGGGGGTATATCTGCATGGGAGGGGGTATATCTGCCTGGGAGGGGTATATCTACATGGGAGGGGGGTGTATCTGCATGGGAGGGGGTATATCTGCATGGGAGGGGGTATATCTGCATGGGAGGGGGTATATCTGCATGGGAGGGGGTATATCTACATGGGAGGGGGGTGTATCTGCATGGGAGGGGGTATATCTGCATGGGAGGGGGTATATCTGCATGGGAGGGGGTATATCTGCATGGGAGGGGGGGTATATCTGCATGGGAGGGGGTATATCTGCATGGGAGGGGGTATATCTACATGGGAGGGGGGTGTATCTGCATGGGAGGGGGTATATCTGCATGGGAGCAGGTATATCTGCATGGGAGGGGGTATATCTGCATGGGAGGGGGTATATCTGCATGGGAGGGGGTATATCTGCATGGGAGGGGGGTATATCTGCATGGGAGGGGGTATATCTGCATGGGAGGGGGTATATCTGCATGGGAGGGGGGTATACCTGCATGGGAGGGGGTATATCTGCATGCTATCTATGATATCTATGATAGATGATAGATGATAGATAGATAGATAGATAGATAGATAGATAGATAGATAGATAGATGCGATAGATAGATAGATAGATAGATAGATGATAGATAGATAGATAGATAGATAGATAGATAGATAGATAGATAGATAGATGCGATAGATAGATAGATAGATAGATGATAGATAGATAGATAGATGATAGATAGATAGATAGATAGATAGATAATAGATAGATAGATAGATAGATAGATAGATGATAGATAGATAGATAGATAGATAGATAGATAGATAGATGATAGATAGATAGATAGATAGATAGATAGATAGATAGATAGATAGATAAATAGATAGATAATAGAGGATCTGTATACAAAGGTCCCTCTCTGGTTTCCCATTTAGTCTGTTGAAAGTGACAGAATATCCTCGAGGCCAGAGAGTTTCTAGAAAGACAGATATATCTATATGGAGAGAGAGATACTGAGGTTCATTCCACATTGTTCTTCCAATTGCCGATAGATATACAGAAATATGAAATGCACCCAGAGAAGAGGTTTTGTGGCGCACAGCTGACAATCTAGTTCCCAAGCTGCAGAGAGAATCCATACAATAATAATTCGTTATGAAATGAAGATTTCGGGGAAGAAAAGGAGCAGAAGGGACTCGCTGGCTGACCCCCCCGGAGCCTCACGGTAACACGTTTATTTAATGCTATAAATATATTAATGTTCTGACATCTCGGAAACGTGTAAAATGTGATGTTACATTAATTAACCCAAACGTAACGACCAGAACTGATTCCCCTTTGTTTCCCAACATCCAAATGCCTCGTCACTGCTAATTACCCCCATTTCCCATTTCCACTTCTTAATAAATAGTGACTGTCTGTGGCATCTTACAGCACCATACAGGGCCCCCCCCAAAGACAGTGCCCCCATACACAGTGCCCCCAATTGTCCCCATACACATTGCCCCCAAAGACAGTGCCCCCAATTGTCCCCATACACATTGCCCCCAAAGACAGTGCCCCCATACACAGTGCCCCCAGTTGTCCCCATACACAGTGCCCCCAATAGCCCCACACACAGTGCCCCCAATTTCCCCCATACACAGTGCCCCCAATAGCCTCACACACAGTGCCCCCAATTTCCCCCATACACAGTGCCCCCAATTGCCCCATAAACAGTGCCCCCAATTGCCCCCATACACAGTGCCCCCAATTTCCCCCATACACAGTGCCCCCAATTGCCCCCATAAACAGTGCCCCCAATTGCCCCCATACACAGTGCCCCCAATTTCCCCCATACACAGTGCCCCCAATTGTCCCCATACACAGTGCCCCCAATTGCCTCCATACACAGTGCCCCCAATTTCCCCCATACACAGTGCTCCCAATAGCCCCACACAGAGTGCCCCCAATTGCCCCCATACACAGTGCCTCCAGCAGTCTCACACACAGTGCCCTCCAAAGACGGCACCCCCATACACAGTGACCCCAATTGGCCCCATACACAATGCCCCCCAAAGACAGTGCCCCCATACACAGTGCCCCCAGAGACAGTCTTCTTTTGCTTCTTTGGCGGCAGCTCTGGCAACCTCGGGCTCCTCCGCAAGATACTTCCCTCTTCACAATCAGATTGGATGACTTATGACAGGGCCCGTAATAGATTAAAGGGGGCCCGAACTAGTCAGAAAACTTTAGCACGACTGGGCCCCCTATAAAATTGACGATTGCCCGGGCCCAAGACCCCCTGTCCCCCCCTGATTGCGGCCCTGGGCGCACGTGCCTAGAAACTTCCCGCATTTCCGTGTATTTTTCCATTTGTCGGCCCTACGCCGCGTATCTCATGTGGCCCCCAAAGATTTCTGCCCCCATTTGTGACTGTAAGTGCAGGGGAAGCAGCTGGCGTATCCATTAGCCCTCCCCGAGCCTCCGCCAACGGCCTTGGGGGGGGGGGGAAGAAAAATAAATCCTCGCTCCATAAAAAAATTAATTTTGATCTTCCTGGAGGAAATTTTACCGCGCTTAAAAGTCTTGAGAGATAAAGTGAAATTGGATCACAATGTCGGCCAAGATGGCTGGAATTCCGCACAATAAAACCGGGGGGGGGGGGTCCCGTCCGCTCCCCTGAGAGCCTTTCTGAATCCGCCTAATGTGGCCTTTACTCGGAAATTCCTCCCGTCATTGTAGTCGGCGGGAAATAAAAGCCCCTTCCATTAGCGCTCATTAGAGCTCCCACTGCAACATGTCGGGGCTTTATATATATATTTATTTATTTGTGCGGCACGGAACAAACAATAATTTTATGTGATATTTCTCTATAAATCTCGATTTTTTTTTTCATTTTTAAAGACAAAATGGTTTACAATAATACACAATAAATACACCAGTGAGTATACAAATAGAAACGGCTGAAGGGTTAATGGCAGCATTTCCATCGCACAGTGCCCCCAATTGCCCCCAAAGACAGTGCCCCCATACACCGTGCCCCCAACTGCCCCCATACACAGTGCCCCCCAAAGACAGTGCCCCAAATTTCCCCCATTCACAGTGCAACCCAAAGACCGTGCCCCCATACACAGTGCCCCCCAAAGACAGTACCCCCATACACAGTGCCCCAACAGCCCCCAAACACAGTGCCCCCATCCACATTGCCCCCATACACAGTGCCCCCCAAAGACAGTGACCCATACACAGTGCCCCCAATTGTCTCCATACACAGGGCCCCCCAAAGACAGTGCCCCCATACACAGTGCCCCCAATTGCCCCCATACACAGTGCCCCCTAAAGAGAGTGCCCCCATACAAGTGCCCCTAATTTCCCCCATACACAGTGCCCCCAAAGACAGTGCCCCATACACAGTGCCCCCCAAAGACAGTGCCCCCATACACAGTGCCCCCAATGGTCCCTATGCACAGTGCCCCCATACACAGTGCCCCCAAAGACAGTGCCCCCAATTGCCCCCATACACAGGGCCCCCATACACAGTGTGTACATACACCAGTAAGCACACAAATAGAAATGAAGGGTTAATGGCGGCATTTCTTCCGGGAGCGGCCGGGTTGGGCAGCGCATTTCGGGGTAACAGCGGGCATTCAGGCCTTTGAACGACGGCTTCAAAAAAAAAAAAATCAACAATTTCAGTACAATTGCCCCTGGAAGTCCCGCTGACATCTGAGTGGCAAGTAGAATATTTTTCAAAGGGTTTGGCCATTATCTCTCGGGGGCTGGATGGCGGCTCCCTCGCTACGAGCAGTAATTGCCATTTGGCCCTAATTTCAGAGCCTCGGCTCCCTATAAAAAGACTTTATCTCCTCTGAAAGCCGCGCTGACATGTTTGTGCCTTTTTACCCCGCTGCGGTGTCGGCAAACGACAACTGAACTTGCACTCGGGGATTGTGAGAAGCCAAAGGAAATGTTTGTCCCCCCCCCCCCGATCCATAATGATCCAAACAAACTAATCCTTTAGCTGCAAAATGAATATATAAAGGGTCACTATAACAGCTTATTGTATTCTCTACAAAGAGAAAAGGAGATCTCACAATCAGCATAGGAAGGGGTTCCTTACTGTAAGGGCAGTCAGGTTATGGGGTTCCCTACCAAGAGAGGGGGAATGAGTGATACATTGGGGGTGGGGAGGAAAGGGGATCTCACCATCAGCATAGGAAGGGGTTCCTTACTGTAAGGGCAGTCAGGTTATGGGATTCCCTACCAAGAGAGGGGGAATGAGTGAAACATTGGGGGTGGGGAGGAAAGGGGATCTCACCATCAGCATAGGAAGGGGCTCCTTACTGTAAGGACAGTCAGGTTATGGGATTCCCTACCAAGAGAGGGGGAATGAGTGATTCATTGGGGGGGGGGAGGAAAGGAGATCTCACCATCAGCATAGGAAGGGGCTCTTTACTGTAAGGGCAGTCAGGTTATGGGGTTCCCTACCCAGAGAGGGGGAATGAGTGATACATTGGGGGTGGAGAGGAAAGGGGATCTCACCATCAGCATAGGAAGGGGTTCCTTACTGTAAGGGCAGTCAGGTTATGGGGTTCCCTACCCAGAGAGGGGGAATGAGTGATTCATTGGGGGTGGGGAGGGGATCTCACCATCAGCATAGGAAGGGGCTCCTTACTGTAAGGGCAGTCAGGTTATGGGGTTCCCTACCCAGAGAGGGGGAATGAGTGATACATTGGGGGTGGGGAGGAAAGGGGATCTCACCATCAGCATAGGAAGGGGTTCCTTACTGTAAGGGCAGTCAGGTTATGGGGTTCCCTACCAAGAGAGGGGGAATGAGTGATACATTGGGGGTGGGGAGGAAAGGGGATCTCATCATCAGCATAGGAAGGGGCTCCTTACTGTAAGGGCAGTCAGGTTATGGGGTTCCCTACCAAGAGAGGGGGAATGAGTGATTCATTGGGGGTGGGGAGGGGATCTCACCATCAGCATAGGAAGGGGCTCCTTACTGTAAGGGCAGTCAGGTTATGGGGTTCCCTACCCAGAGAGGGGGAATGAGTGATTCATTGGGGGTGGGGAGGGGATCTCACCATCAGCATAGGAAGGGGCTCCTTACTGTAAGGGCAGTCAGGTTATGGGGTTCCCTACCAAGAGAGGGGGAATGAGTGATACATTGGGGGTGGGGAGGAAAGGGGATCTCATCATCAGCATAGGAAGGGGCTCCTTACTGTAAGGGCAGTCAGGTTATGGGGTTCCCTACCAAGAGAGGGGGAATGAGTGATACATTGGGGGTGGGGAGGAAAGGGGATCTCATCATCAGCATAGGAAGGGGCTCCTTACTGTAAGGGCAGTCAGGTTATGGGGTTCCCTACCAAGAGAGGGGGAATGAGTGAAACATTGGGGGTGGGGAGGAAAGGGGATCTCACCATCAGCATAGGAAGGGGCTCCTTACTGTAAGGGCAGTCAGGTTATGGGGTTCCCTACCCAGAGAGGGGGAATGAGTGATACCTTGGGGGTGGGGAGGAAAGGAGATCTCACCATCAGCATAGGAAGGGGTTCCTTACTGTAAGGGCAGTCAGGTTATGGGATTCCCTACCCAGAGAGGGGGAATGAGTGATACCTTGGGGGTGGGGAGGAAAGGAGATCTCACCATCAGCATAGGAAGGGGTTCCTTACTGTAAGGGCAGTCAGGTTATGGGATTCCCTACCCAGAGAGGGGGAATGAGTGATACATTGGGGGTGGGGAGGAAAGGGGATCTCACCATCAGCATAGGAAGGGGTTCCTTACTGTAAGGGCAGTCAGGTTATGGGGTTCCCTACCCAGAGAGGGGGAATGAGTGATACATTGGGGGTGGGGAGGAAAGGGGATCTCACCATCAGCATAGGAAGGGGTTTCTTACTGTAAGGGCAGTCAGGTTATGGGGTTCCCTACCTAGAGAGGGGGAATGAGTGATACATTGGGGGTGGGGAGGAAAGGGGATCTCATCATCAGCATAGGAAGGGGCTCCTTACTGTAAGGGCAGTCAGGTTATGGGGTTCCCTACCCAGAGAGGGGGAATGAGTGATACCTTGGGGGTGGGGAGGAAAGGGGATCTCACCATCAGCATAGGAAGGGGCTCCTTACTGTAAGGGCAGTCAGGTTATGGGGTTCCCTACCCAGAGAGGGGGAATGAGTGATACCTTGGGGGTGGGGAGGAAAGGAGATCTCACCATCAGCATAGGAAGGGGTTCCTTACTGTAAGGGCAGTCAGGTTATGGGATTCCCTACCAAGAGAGGGGGAATGAGTGAAACATTGGGGGTGGGGAGGAAAGGGGATCTCACCATCAGCATAGGAAGGGGCTCCTTACTGTAAGGGCAGTCAGGTTATGGGGTTCCCTACCCAGAGAGGGGGAATGAGTGATACCTTGGGGGGTGGGGAGGAAAGGAGATCTCACCATCAGCATAGGAAGGGGTTCCTTACTGTAAGGGCAGTCAGGTTATGGGATTCCCTACCAAGAGAGGGGGAATGAGTGATACATTGGGGGTGGGGAGGAAAGGAGATCTCACCATCAGCATAGGAAGGGGTTCCTTACTGTAAGGGCAGTCAGGTTATGGGATTCCCTACCCAGAGAGGGGGAATGAGTGATACCTTGGGGGTGGGGAGGAAAGGAGATCTCACCATCAGCATAGGAAGGGGTTCCTTACTGTAAGGGCAGTCAGGTTATGGGATTCCCTACCAAGAGAGGGGGAATGAGTGATACATTGGGGGTGGGGAGGAAAGGGGATCTCACCATCAGCATAGGAAGGGGTTCCTTACTGTAAGGGCAGTCAGGTTATGGGGTTCCCTACCCAGAGAGGGGGAATGAGTGATACATTGGGGGTGGGGAGGAAAGGGGATCTCACCATCAGCATAGGAAGGGGTTTCTTACTGTAAGGGCAGTCAGGTTATGGGGTTCCCTACCTAGAGAGGGGGAATGAGTGATACATTGGGGGTGGGGAGGAAAGGGGATCTCACCATCAGCATAGGAAGGGGCTCCTTACTGTAAGGGCAGTCAGGTTATGGGGTTCCCTACCAAGAGAGGGGGAATGAGTGAAACATTGGGGGTGGGGAGGAAAGGGGATCTCACCATCAGCATAGGAAGGGGTTCCTTACTGTAAGGGCAGTCAGGTTATGGGATTCCCTACCAAGAGAGGGGGAATGAGTGATACATTGGGGGTGGAGAGGAAAGGGGATCTCACCATCAGCATAGGAAGGGGTTCCTTACTGTAAGGGCAGTCAGGTTATGGGGTTCCCTACCAAGAGAGGGGGAATGAGTGATACATTGGGGGTGGGGAGGAGATCTCACCATCAGCATAGGAAGGGGTTCCTTACTGTAAGGGCAGTCAGGTTATGGGGTTCCCTACCAAGAGAGGGGGAATGAGTGATACATTGGGGGTGGGGAGGAAAGGGGATCTCATCATCAGCATAGGAACATAGGATGTCTCTTTTTCTCAGTCCCACTTTCCCTGTTACCAACTTCAAATGAATCTTTAATAAAACTGCCAGCCCAACAGAACGACAGTAAAACCGATGCAGCGAAATGGAAAAATAATGGGATCAGCGATATAAAGAATATAAAAGTAAATATTATTTAGAAGCGATTCGCACCCTCATTGGGGGAGATTTATTTCCCTCGCAGGCAATTAGCGAGTCGGATTCTCCCACAGAAGAAATTAACGCATGAAATTGAGCTCTAATTTGTTGGGAAACTATTTATATTCAGATCTTTTCCCCTCAAATGAACAGAATTATCTGGCGGTTTCACAGCAGGAAAAGTCATTGTCTCGTTTATTTCTTAGTCACAAAGAAAATAATTAGGAATAAGGAACCGATTCGCCAGAAATACAGAGACAGAACAGTGTTTGAACCCAATGGCGGATGGATCGGCGGATGCTCCTCCCTGGGGGTGGAGCCAGGGTCGGACTGGGGCCCCGGGACCCCGGAAAAAACCCTGTGGGGCCCCTACGGCCCAGACCTGACCTGCGCCGGCGCTCCCCCAGTGTTCAGGGGGGGACATCGGGCCCCTTTGGGGGTTAGGGGAGCTCAGCAGGGGCCCCTAAGGGGTGTGGGAGACATGGCCAGCAGGGGGCACCTATAGGCAGGGTCAGACTGGGGGTGCAGGGCCCACCAGGGCTGCTGCCCCAGCCGCCCCGCACCCCCCCAAAGGTGCCTCCTCTGGCCGCATCCCCTTAATGGGCCCCTGCCGCGCACCCCTAAACAGGGTCGGACTGGGCCACCGGGACACCGGGAAATATCCCAGTGGGCCCCGGTGGCCCAGACCCGACCCTTGTGGCGCTCCCCCTGCCCGACTGTTCCTGCCCTGATGTGTTAAATTTACGGGAAAGGACGTCGGGTGGGGGAGGCTATGGGTGCAGGCCCCGGTGGGCCCTTCACCCCCCAGTCTGACCCTGCCCCTAAACCCCCCCCACAGGGGCCCCTGTCCGACGTCCTCCCCTGAACGTGTATGTGAAACGCGTCAGGGGAGGACATCGGAGGCAAGAGGAAGCAGCATTAGGGTCGGAGCCTCTGAGGTTCACCAGGGCCTGGCGCCCACCGGGTATTTTCCCAGTGTCCCGGCGGCCCAGTCTGACCCTGCCTGTAGGGCCCCTGTGGGAGCGGTCCCGGTGGGCCCTGCACCCCCCAGTCCAACCCTGGGTGTAACAGGGGAGTCGGTAGAACTAGGGGGTCTATTTATCAATGAAATTTAAGAACAAAGAAGCAGAAAATATCCATTGGAACCCCGATTTTGCATTTCCCAGGGCGTCAAAAATACAAAAATATAAAATCGAGGAAAAAAAACCCTGCCGTGCACCCCTAAACCCCCCCCCACACAGGGACCCCTGTCCGACGTCCTCCCCTGAACGTGTATGTTAAACGCATCAGGGGAGGACATCGGAGGCCAGAGGAAGCAGCAATACGGTTGGGTCTGGGCCGCTGGGGGTATTTTCCCGGTGTCCCACCCAGTCCGACCCTGCCTGTAGGGTGGGCCCTTCACCCCCTCAGTCCAACCCTGGGTGTAATGGGGGAGTCAGTAGAACTAGGGGTCCATTTATCAATTAAAAATTAGAACAAAGATGCAGAAAATATCCATTGGAACCTGATTTTGCATTTCCCAGGGCGTCAAAAATACAAAAATATAAAATCCAGGGAAAAAAAACCCACCATTTGCCTGTAGGGGGCCGTGAGAAAACGACTTCCAGGTAAACGTAAAATACCGTTTCATAATATCGGGTGGATTTTGCTTGAAATCTTCTAAACTCTAGTGATGAGCGAATCTTTCCGTTTTGATTCGACAAAAAATTAGATTTGTGAAACGGCGAAAATATCGCGCAGATGGTAAAATTCTTTCTTTTTTAATTTTGATTCAAGAACTGAGAAATCTGCCCCCTGTAGGCTGCTGGGGGGACTGCATATACAGAAGGGCGGGATCAGGCCTTGCTTGAGGCACAGTTTAATGAAATGTTCTTTCCAAATCTGGGAAAATTCCAAAATTTTAGAGTACAGGTATGGGATCCATTATTCGGAAATCTGTTATCAAGAAAGCTCCAAATCACGGAAAGTCTGTCTCCCATAGACTCCATTTTAATTGAATAATTCAGATTTTTAAAATTGATTTCCTTTTTCTCTGTAATAAAACAGTACAGGTATGGGACCTATTATCCAGAATGCTCAGGACCTGGGGTTTTCTGGATAAGGGATCTTTCCGTAATTTGGATCTCCATAACTTAAGTCTACAAAAAATCATTTAACCATGAAATAAACCCAATAGGGCTGTTCTGCCCCAATAAGGGGTAATTATAACTTAGTTGGGATCAAGTACAGGTACTGTTTTATTATTACAGAGAAAAGGGAATCATTTAACCATTAAATAAACCCAATAGGGCTGTTCTGCCCCCAATAAGGGGTAATTATATCTTAGTTGGGATCAAGTACAGGTACTGTTTTATTATTACAGAGAAAAGGGAATCATTTAACCATTAAATAAACCCAATAGGGCTGTTCTGCCCCCAATAAGGGGTAATTATATCTTAGTTGGGATCAAGTACAGGTACTGTTTTATTATTACAGAGAAAAGGGAATCATTTAACCATTAAATAAACCCAATAGGGCTGTTCTGCCCCCAATAAGGGGTAATTATATCTTAGTTGGGATCAAGTACAGGTACTGTTTTATTATTACAGAGAAAAGGGAATCATTTAACCATTAAATAAACCCAATAGGACTGTTCTGCCCCAATAAGGGGTAATTATATCTTAGTTGGGATCAAGTACAGGTACTGTTTTATTATTACAGAGAAAAGGGAATCATTTAACCATGAAATAAACCCAATAGGGCTGTTCTGCCCCAATAAGGGGTAATTATATCTTAGTTGGGATCAAGTACAGGTACTGTTTTATTATTACAGAGAAAAGGGAATCATTTAACCATGAAATAAACCCAATAGGGCTGTTCTGCCCCAATAAGGGGTAATTATATCTTAGTTGGGATCAAGTACAGGTACTGTTTTATTATTACAGAGAAAAGGGAATCATTTTTATAAATTAGAATTATTTGTGTATAATGGAGTCTATGGGAGGTGGCCTTTCCGTAATTCGGATAAGGGATCCCATACCTGTATTTGATCCCAACTAAGATATGGAAGAGGAATCCTATAAATTTCTTCAAAAATCCCTTATGGAAAAAAAAGCATTGAGATATTTTTCTAAAAAATGTCACGTGACTTAGGGGGGGGGGTTCGATATCATTTTAATCAATCAAGTTGAAATGAATAAAGCACCACTGCTAATGTTGGCTAAATAGTCCCGGAATTATCCACTTTATTAAAGAACATATTTTCCTAATGATGTAATTTTTTAATTGAAGAAATCCGCACGTTGACAGGGCTAATAGGGAACCCGGAGTAATTTATGTGCAGAAAACTAAATGGAATATGTGTTTTATGTAATTGAAATTGACTATATTTATCCAGATAAAAATTGTAAGCAATTCATAGCAATAAAGAAACGATCAACTCATTTTATGTTTATGTCAATGTGAAGGAACGGCCGGGAACCGGCAGCCTCCGAGACCAAATAGAACAATTTAAAAAGAGCTTTTAGATGTTCTTTGCTGGGAGATTTTGACATAAAGAAGTCTGTAGCCAGAATTAATAACTGTCATCCGAGCGGAAGATTGATGACACTTTCAACAAAGAAGAAATAACCAGGTTGAGCATATGGGCAAAAAAAATTCCAACGGAAATTAAAGGGGAAGTAAACCTGGGCTCGGAATCTGTGAGTTTGTACTTTTCCTTTTCATCTTCTTCTGCATTCGCCCAATAACGGGCAAGGCCGGAGAGAGTAGCGATTAGTGATGGGCGAATCTGTCCTGTTTCGCTTCGCCGGAAAATTCGCGAATCTTTCGAAAGATTCGTGAAACGGCGGAAAATTCGCGAAACGCCAAAAATGACGCACGTCCAAAAAAAATTCTCGCCCACGGCTATTCTTTTGTCGTGTGGCTATTCTTTTGTCATCCGTGGCTATTCTTTTGTCATCCGCGGCTATTCTTTTGTCGCACGGCTATTCTTTTGCCATCCACGGCTATTATTTCGTCGCCCACGGCTATTATTTTGTCGCCCGCGGCTATTCTTTTGTCGCCCGCGGCTATTCTTTTGTCGCGCGGCTATTATTTTGTCGCCCACGGCTATTATTTTGTTGCGCAGCTATTATTTTGTCATCCGCAGCTATTATTTCGTCGCCCACGGCTATTATTTTGTCACCTGCGGCTATTCTTTCGTCACACGGCTATTATTTTGTCATTCGTGGCTATTATTTTGTCGCCCGCGGCTATTCTTTCGTCGCCCACGGCTATTCTTTCGTCACGCGGCTATAATTTTGTCGCCCGTGGCTATTATTCTGTCGCCCACGGCTATTATTTTGTTGCGCGGCTATTATTTTGTCATCCGCGGCTATTATTTCGTTGCCCGCGGCTATTATTTTGTCACCCACGGCTATTCTTTCGTCACGCGGCTATTATTTTGTCATCTGCGGCTATTATTTTGTCGCCCGCGGCTATTCTATCGTCGCGCCGCTATTATTTTGTCGCCCGCAGCTATTATTCTGTCGCCCACAGCTATTATTTTGTTGCGCGGCTATAATTTTATCGCGTGCGACTATTATTTTGACGCGGGCGTCAATTTTTGGACATGCAGTGAATTTATCCATGGCAAATTTTTTCATCCAATTCGCGAAACAATCCGCAAATGGCGAAACGCAGAGATTCGCCGCGAATCCATGCCTGGCGAAACATTTCGCCCATCACTAGCAGCGATTAAAAAAGAGACTGATTGGTCTCATTGATTCTAAAGCCAGACCTACACACCTACTGATTGGTAGAATGGATTTATTGACTGGGCGTCTTCATTATATTGATTATGCTTCTAAGGTTAGATTCCATTGGTTGGAAAGCGACATTTTATTGATTGTAACACTATATTTAATTAATTGGAAGACTAGACTTCATTGATCGTAGAACTAGACTTTACTGATAATAAAGAGAGACCTTATTGATTGTTACGTTAGACTTTATAGGTTAAGACTTGACTATAGTGATTGTAACAGACTGTATTGATCAAACATTTACACTGTATTCACTGTAAGTCTAGACTGCTGTATATTGACTGTAATGTTAGGCTTTATTTAGATTAACACTATATTGATTTTAAATTGTAGACTTCATCTATTGTAAGACTATATTAGGTGTAAGAGTAGACTTTATTGATTGTAAATTTAGACTGTATTGATAACTAGTCCTATATTTACTGATTATAAGACTAGACTATTGATTTTAAACCCTTCCAACACTTTCCCCTGTCTCTGCCCCTATATATTAGGTACATACCTAGTGCTACCAACCCCTATTTCTGTAGGGAAATGAGAGCAGGGCAGGCAGTAACCCTTCCAACACTTTCCCCTGTCTCTGCCCCTATATATTAGGTACATACCTAGTGCTACCAACCCCTATTTCTGTAGGGAAATGAGAGCAGGGTAGGCAGTAACCCTTCCAACACTCTCCCCTGTCTCTGCCCCTATATATTAGGTACCTACCTAGTGCTACCAACCCCTATTTCTGTAGGGAAATGAGAGCAGGGCAGGCAGTAACCCTTCCAACACTTTCCCCTGTCTCTGCCCCTATATATTAGGTACCTACCTAGTGCTACCAACCCCTATTTCTGTAGGGAAATGAGAGCAGGGCAGGCAGTAACCCTTCCAACACTTTCCCCTGTCTCTGCCCCTATATATTAGGTACCTACCTAGTGCTACCAACCCCTATTTCTGTAGGGAAATGAGAGCAGGGCAGGCAGTAACCCTTCCAACACTTTCCCCTGTCTCTGCCCCTATATATTAGGTACCTACCTAGTGCTACCAACCCCGATTTCTGTAGGGAAATGAGAGCAGGGCAGGCAGTAACCCTTCCAACACTTTCCCCTGTCTCTGCCCCTATATATTAGGTACCTACCTAGTGCTACCAACCCCTATTTCTGTAGGGAAATGAGAGCAGGGCAGGCAGTAACCCTTCCAACACTTTCCCCTGTCTCTGCCCCTATATATTAGGTACCTACCTAGTGCTACCAACCCCTATTTCTGTAGGGAAATGAGAGCAGGGCAGGCAGTAACCCTTCCAACACTTTCCCCTGTCTCTGCCCCTATATATTAGGTACCTACCTAGTGCTACCAACCCCTATTTCTGTAGGGAAATGAGAGCAGGGCAGGCAGTAACCCTTCCAACACTTTCCCCTGTCTCTGCCCCTATATATTAGGTACCTACCTAGTGCTACCAACCCCGATTTCTGTAGGGAAATGAGAGCAGGGCAGGCAGTAACCCTTCCAACACTTTCCCCTGTCTCTGCCCCTATATATTAGGTACCTACCTAGTGCTACCAACCCCTATTTCTGTAGGGGAATGAGAGCAGGGCAGGCAGTAACCCTTCCAACACTTTCCCCTGTCTCTGCCCCTATATATTAGGTACCTACCTAGTGCTACCAACCCCTATTTCTGTAGGGAAATGAGAGCAGGGCAGGCAGTAACCCTTCCAACACTTTCCCCTGTCTCTGCCCCTATATATTAGGTACCTACCTAGTGCTACCAACCCCTATTTCTGTAGGGAAATGAGAGCAGGGCAGGCAGTAACCCTTCCAACACTTTCCCCTGTCTCTGCCCCTATATATTAGGTACCTACCTAGTGCTACCAACCCCTATTTCTGTAGGGAAATGAGAGCAGGGCAGGCAGTAACCCTTCCAACACTTTCCCCTGTCTCTGCCCCTATATATTAGGTACCTACCTAGTGCTACCAACCCCTATTTCTGTAGGGGAATGAGAGCAGGGCAGGCAGTAACCCTTCCAACACTTTCCCCTGTCTCTGCCCCTATATATTAGGTACCTACCTAGTGCTACCAACCCCTATTTCTGTAGGGAAATGAGAGCAGGGCAGGCAGTAACCCTTCCAACACTTTCCCCTGTCTCTGCCCCTATATATTAGGTACCTACCTAGTGCTACCAACCCCTATTTCTGTAGGGAAATGAGAGCAGGGCAGGCAGTAACCCTTCCAACACTTTCCCCTGTCTCTGCCCCTATATATTAGGTACCTACCTAGTGCTACCAACCCCTATTTCTGTAGGGGAATGAGAGCAGGGCAGGCAGTAACCCTTCCAACACTTTCCCTGTCTCTGCCCCTATATATTAGGTACCTACCTAGTGCTACCAACCCCTATTTCTGTAGGGAAATGAGAGCAGGGCAGGCAGTAACCCTTCCAACACTTTCCCCTGTCTCTGCCCCTATATATTAGGTACCTACCTAGTGCTACCAACCCCTATTTCTGTAGGGAAATGAGAGCAGGGCAGGCAGTAACCCTTCCAACACTTTCCCCTGTCTCTGCCCCTATATATTAGGTACCTACCTAGTGCTACCAACCCCTATTTCTGTAGGGAAGTGAGAGCAGGGCAGGCAGTAACCCTTCCAACACTTTTCCCTGTCTCTGCCCCTATATATTAGGTACCTACCTAGTGCTACCAACCCCTATTTCTGTAGGGAAATGAGAGCAGGGCAGGCAGTAACCCTTCCAACACTTTCCCCTGTCTCTGCCCCTATATATTAGGTACCTACCTAGTGCTACCAACCCCTATTTCTGTAGGGAAATGAGAGCAGGGCAGGCAGTAACCCTTCCAACACTTTCCCCTGTCTCTGCCCCTATATATTAGGTACCTACCTAGTGCTACCAACCCCTATTTCTGTAGGGAAATGAGAGCAGGGCAGGCAGTAACCCTTCCAACACTTTTCCCTGTCTCTGCCCCTATATATTAGGTACCTACCTAGTGCTACCAACCCCTATTTCTGTAGGGAAATGAGAGCAGGGCAGGCAGTAACCCTTCCAACACTTTCCCCTGTCTCTGCCCATATATTAGGTACCTACCTAGTGCTACCAACCCCTATTTCTGTAGGGGAATGAGAGCAGGGCAGGCAGTAACCCTTCCAACACTTTCCCTGTCTCTGCCCCTATATATTAGGTACCTACCTAGTGCTACCAACCCCTATTTCTGTAGGGAAATGAGAGCAGGGCAGGCAGTAACCCTTCCAACACTTTCCCCTGTCTCTGCCCCTATATATTAGGTACCTACCTAGTGCTACCAACCCCTATTTCTGTAGGGAAATGAGAGCAGGGCAAGCAGTAACCCTTCCAACACTTTTCCCTGTCTCTGCCCCTATATATTAGGTACCTACCTAGTGCTACCAAACCCTATTTCTGTAGGGAAATGAGAGCAGGGCAGGCAGTAACCCTTCCAACACTTTCCCCTGTCTCTGCCCCTATATATTAGGTACCTACCTAGTGCTACCAACCCCTATTTCTGTAGGGACGTGAGAGCAGGGCAGGCAGTAACCCTTCCAACACTTTCCCCTGTCTCTGCCCCTATATATTAGGTACCTACCTAGTGCTACCAACCCCTATTTCTGTAGGGAAATGAGAGCAGGGCAGGCAGTAACCCTTCCAACACTTTCCCCTGTCTCTGCCCCTATATATTAGGTACCTACCTAGTGCTACCAACCCCTATTTCTGTAGGGAAATGAGAGCAGGGCAGGCAGTAACCCTTCCAACACTTTCCCCTGTCTCTGCCCCTATATATTAGGTACCTACCTAGTGCTACCAACCCCTATTTCTGTAGGGAAATGAGAGCAGGGCAGGCAGTAACCCATCCAACACTTTCCCCTGTCTCTGCCCCTATATATTAGGTACCTACCTAGTGCTACCAACCCCTATTTCTGTAAGTAACTGTATAACATATTGGCCCTACAGTACAATGGAACAGATAGAGAATAGAGGAGCTGAGGTTTCTCACCGGATGGAATTTATTGCTAATAACCCAACGCTCACACTTTATTCTCCCTATTTTTCACGTCGCACTGTATTGCTCTTGTTGTGCTTTTATTTAAGTGAAAAGCAAAAGGCCAATTTACCCTGCGGAACACTGAGAAGTCGCAGCTGTCTAATGGAAACAAAACACATTTAGAAATCGCCAGGCGTAGAAGCGCCGAGGTGTTAATACCTCTGGTCAAATGAGACAATTTATAATGTTAAGCAACTTAATTTCCCAACAAGTTAGGAGACAATTGGATGCGTCAGAGCCCCCCGAGCCAACGTCTGTCAGGATTCATTACAAGCCGAGCGATCAGGCAGGGAGCGCAGGGGCCGAGCCAGTGAATCCGGGGCTGGGGGGGGGGGATAATGCAGTAATGCAGATAAATCTAAATTCATTCTCAGAGCAGTCACTGACACATTCACCCGCTCCTTCAACAGCTCATTTGATAATATTCTTTCCTGCCTGTTCATTTATCTGAGAGCTGAAAGCTTGTGTAGGAACTCATCTAATCGCTCGAGCGAGGAGGGGACGGGAAATTAGCAGCAGCATCATAAAGTAACGGGAAGGGATTCTGATTAACAGCTTCTTGATAGCGATATAGGTGGCTGATCCCCCCCCCCCCCCCCCCCCCCCGAGTAAACTAGACCCACCTCATGTCTCCCTGCCGTTATAGGTAAATACTTACTGGCAGCACTAGGTAGGTACCTAATATATAGGGGCAGAGACAGGGGAAAGTGTTGGAAGGGTTACTGCCTGCCCTGCTCTCATTTCCCTACAGAAATAGGGGTTGGTAGCACTAGGTAGGTACCTAATATATAGGGGCAGAGACAGGGGAAAGTGTTGGAAGGGTTACTGCCTGCCCTGCTCTCATTTCCCTACAGAAATAGGGGTTGGTAGCACTAGGTAGGTACCTAATATATAGGGGCAGAGACAGGGGAAAGTGTTGGAAGGGTTACTGCCTGCCCTGCTCTCATTTCCCTACAGAAATAGGGGTTGGTAGCACTAGGTAGGTACCTAATATATAGGGGCAGAGACAGGGGAAAGTGTTGGAAGGGTTACTGCCTGCCCTGCTCTCATTTCCCTACAGAAATAGGGGTTGGTAGCACTAGGTAGGTACCTAATATATAGGGGCAGAGACAGGGGAAAGTGTTGGAAGAGTTACTGCCTGCCCTGCTCTCATTTCCCTACAGAAATAGGGGTTGGTAGCACTAGGTAGGTACCTAATATATAGGGGCAGAGACAGGGGAAAGTGTTGGAAGGGTTACTGCCTGCCCTGCTCTCATTTCCCTACAGAAATAGGGGTTGGTAGCACTAGGTAGGTACCTAATATATAGGGGCAGAGACAGGGGAAAGTGTTGGAAGAGTTACTGCCTGCCCTGCTCTCATTCCCTACAGAAACAGGGGTTGGTAGCACTAGGTAGGTACCTAATATATAGGGGCAGAGACAGGGGAAAGTGTTGGAAGGGTTACTGCCTGCCCTTCTCTCATTTCCCTACAGAAATAGGGGTTGGTAGCACTAGGTAGGTACCTAATATATAGGGGCAGAGACAGGGGAAAGTGTTGGAAGGGTTACTGCCTGCCCTTCTCTCATTTCCCTACAGAAATAGGGGTTGGTAGCACTAGGTAGGTACCTAATATATAGGGGCAGAGACAGGGGAAAGTGTTGGAAGGGTTACTGCCTGCCCTGCTCTCATTTCCCTACAGAAATAGGGGTTGGTAGCACTAGGTAGGTACCTAATATATAGGGACAGAGACAGGGGAAAGTGTTGGAAGGGTTACTGCCTGCCCTGCTCTCATTTCCCTACAGAAATAGGGGTTGGTAGCACTAGGTAGGTACATAATATATAGGGACAGAGACAGGGGAAAGTGTTGGAAGGGTTACTGCCTGCCCTGCTCTCATTTCCCTACAGAAATAGGGGTTGGTAGCACTAGGTAGGTACCTAATATATAGGGGCAGAGACAGGGGAAAGTGTTGGAAGGGTTACTGCCTGCCCTGCTCTCATTTCCCTACAGAAATAGGGGTTGGTAGCACTAGGTAGGTACCTAATATATAGAGGCAGAGACAGGGGAAAGTGTTGGAAGGGTTACTGCCTGCCCTTCTCTCATTTCCCTACAGAAATAGGGGTTGGTAGCACTAGGTAGGTACCTAATATATAGAGGCAGAGACAGGGGAAAGTGTTGGAAGGGTTACTGCCTGCCCTGCTCTCATTTCCCTACAGAAATAGGGGTTGGCAGCACTAGGTAGGTACCTAATATATAGAGGCAGAGACAGGGGAAAGTGTTGGAAGGGTTACTGCCTGCCCTGCTCTCATTTCCCTACAGAAATAGGGGTTGGTAGCACTAGGTAGGTACCTAATATATAGGGGCAGAGACAGGGGAAAGTGTTGGAAGGGTTACTGCCTGCCCTGCTCTCATTTCCCTACAGAAATAGGGGTTGGTAGCACTAGGTAGGTACCTAATATATAGGGGCAGAGACAGGGGAAAGTGTTGGAAGGGTTACTGCCTGCCCTTCTCTCATTTCCCTACAGAAATAGGGGTTGGTAGCACTAGGTAGGTACCTAATATATAGGGGCAGAGACAGGGGAAAGTGTTGGAAGGGTTACTGCCTGCCCTGCTCTCATTCCCTACAGAAACAGGGGTTGGTAGCACTAGGTAGGTACCTAATATATAGGGGCAGAGACAGGGGAAAGTGTTGGAAGGGTTACTGCCTGCCCTGCTCTCATTTCCCTACAGAAATAGGGGTTGGTAGCACTAGGTAGGTACCTAATATATAGGGGCAGAGACAGGGGAAAGTGTCGGTGGCTCCAATGTCCATAAAGATGTTTTTAAGGTAAAATGTTCCCTTTAAACTGCTTTTCGGCTTTGCAGTGATCACTGTTCCTTGGATATAATTAATAATAATAATAATAATAATATCTCTCTCCAGGTCACCAAATGGGTAGGAAGCCCCTTAAAAGCTTTTCTACGTTCTTCCAACTCCAACCGCGCCCCCCCCCCCCCCGACATTCACATTTCCGACATAAAGTCGCCCGAATTACAAATGTTTGTCTTAAAATGCCGCCAAGCGGCGCCTACAAGCGATTATTATAATGTAAATATAGAGGGTAATAATTACGCGTGGGAAGGCGCCGCCTCTCGCCGCCGAGGCTCATTTTGCCGTTACCTTCCTGTCAAAACGCTTCTTATTCTCCCTAAAACATTTTCATATTCGCCGTTTGCAGAAAGCGTTTATCTCCCGGCGCAGATGAAAATGCTCTAAAGATCTGAAACGTTTATCGGGACAATATGGCGAAATGTTCCATCTGCCCCAGGGCTTTTATCATTGGTCAGTTGGTTTGTGAGCGGCCAATGGCTGGAAAGTGGCCCTTGGGCAGGATGGAATGATAATGGTACCGGGGTCAACCCTAATAATGGGGGCTCCCTTGGGGGCAATTCACACCTAATTACTCATTAGTCAAGGGGGTATGGTCAGTTGCTGTAAGCTCCAATATATAAAGCTTAATTACCCAACTTGGGATGATCTATTACAAGCAGATCTTGGCCTTGGCTTCCCAAACATAAATTACAAGGTTTGTTAGTGAGGAGCCACAGAGGGACCCGGGGGGGCACATACAGAATGGGGAGACACAGAGAGACCCTGCCCAGACAGAGGGGAAGGTGAGGGGCACATACAGAATGGGGAGCCACAGAGGGACCCTGCCCAGACAGAGGGGAAGGTGAGGGGCACATACAGAATGGGGAGCCACAGAGGGACCCTGCCCAGACAGAGGGGGGGCACATACAGAATGGGGAGACACAGAGGGACCCTGCCCAGACAGAGGGGAAGGTGAGGGGCACATACAGAATGGGGAGCCACAGAGGGACCCTGCCCAGACAGAGGGGGAGGCACATACAGAATGGGGAGACACAGAGGGACCCTGCCCAGACAGAGGGGGAGGCACATACAGAATGGGGAGACACAGAGGGACCCTGCCCAGACAGAGGGGGAGGCACATACAGAATGGGGAGACACAGAGGGACCCTGCCCAGACAGAGGGGGGGGGCACATACAGAATGGGGAGACACAGAGGGACCCTGCCCAGACAGAGGGGGGGCACATACAGAATGGGGAGACACAGAGGGACCCTGCCCAGACAGAGGGGGGGGGGGGCACATACAGAATGGGGAGACACAGAGGGACCCTGCCCAGACAGAGGGGGGGCACATACAGAATGGGGAGACACAGAGGGACCCTGCCCAGACAGAGGGGGGGGCACATACAGAATGGGGAGACACAGAGGGACCCTGCCCAGACAGAGGGGAGGGGCACATACAGAATGGGGAGACACAGAGGGACCCTGCCCAGACAGAGGGGAGGGGCACATACAGAATGGGGAGACACAGAGGGACCCTGCCCAGACAGAGGGGAGGAGCCCATACAGAATGGGGAGACACAGAGGGACCCTGCCCAGACAGAGGGGGGGCACATACAGAATGGGGAGACACAGAGGGACCCTGCCCAGACAGAGGGGGGGCACATACAGAATGGGGAGACACAGAGGGACCCTGCCCAGACAGAGGGGAGGGGCACATACAGAATGGGGAGACACAGAGGGACCCTGCCCAGACAGAGGGGAGGGGCACATACAGAATGGGGAGACACAGAGGGACCCTGCCCAGACAGAGGGGGGGCACATACAGAATGGGGAGACACAGAGGGACCCTGCCCAGACAGAGGGGGGGCACATACAGAATGGGGAGACACAGAGGGACCCTGCCCAGACAGAGGGGGGGCACATACAGAATGGGGAGACACAGAGGGACCCTGCCCAGACAGAGGGGAGGGGCACATACAGAATGGGGAGACACAGAGGGACCCTGCCCAGACAGAGGGGAGGGGCACATACAGAATGGGGAGACACAGAGGGACCCTGCCCAGACAGAGGGGAAGGTGAGGGGCACATACAGAATGGGGAGACACAGAGGGACCCTGCCCAGACAGAGGGGAAGGTGAGGGGCACATACAGAATGGGGAGACACAGAGGGACCCTGCCCAGACAGAGGGGGGGGCACATACAGAATGGCGAGCCACAGAGGGACCCTGCCCAGACAGAGGGGGGGCACATACAGAATGGGGAGACACAGAGGGACCCTGCCCAGACAGAGGGGGGGCACATACAGAATGGGGAGACACAGAGGGACCCTGCCCAGACAGAGGGGAAGGTGAGGGGCACATACAGAATGTGGAGACACAGAGGGACCCTGCCCAGACAGAGGGGAGGGGCACATACAGAATGGGGAGCCACAGAGGGACCCTGCCCAGACAGAGGGGAGGGGCACATACAGAATGGGGAGACACAGAGGGACCCTGCCCAGACAGAGGGGAAGGTGAGGGGCACATACAGAATGTGGAGACACAGAGGGACCCTGCCCAGACAGAGGGGAGGAGCACATACAGAATGGGGAGACACAGAGGGACCCTGCCCAGACAGAGGGGAGGGGCACATACAGAATGGGGAGACACAGAGGGACCCTGCCCAGACAGAGGGGAGGGGCACATACAGAATGGGGAGACACAGAGGGACCCTGCCCAGACAGAGGGGAGGGGAACATACAGAATGGAAAGACACAGAGGGACCCTGCCCAGACAGAGGGGAAGGTGAGGGGCACATACAGAATGGGGAGACACAGAGGGACCCTGCCCAGACAGAGGGGAAGGTGAGGGGCACATACAGAATGGGGAGACACAGAGGGACCCTGCCCAGATAGGGGGGGCACATACAGAATGGGGGGACACAGAGGGACCCTGCCCAGACAGAGGGGAAGGTGAGGGGCACATACAGAATGGGGAGACACAGAGGGACCCTGCCCAGACAGACGGGAAGGTGAGGGGCACATACAGAATGGAAAGACACAGAGGGACCCTGCCCAGACAGAGGGGAAGGTGAGGGGCACATACAGAATGGGGGGACACAGAGGGACCCTGCCCAGACAGAGGGGAAGGTGAGGGGCACATACAGAATGGGGAGACACAGAGGGACCCTGCCCAGACAGAGGGGAAGGTGAGGGGCACATACAGAATGGGGAGACACAGAGGGACCCTGCCCAGATAGGGGGGGCACATACAGAATGGGGGGGACACAGAGGGACCCTGCCCAGACAGAGGGGAAGGTGAGGGGCACATACAGAATGGGGAGACACAGAGGGACCCTGCCCAGACAGAGGGGAAGGTGAGGGGCACATACAGAATGGGGAGACACAGAGGGACCCTGCCCAGACAGGGGGGGCACATACAGAATAGGGAGACACAGAGGGACCCTGCCCAGACAGAGGGGAAGGTGAGGGGCACATACAGAATGGGGAGACACAGAGGGACCCTGCCCAGACAGAGGGGAAGGTGAGGGGCACATACAGAATGGGGAGACACAGAGGGACCCTGCCCAGACAGAGGGGAAGGTGAGGGGCACATACAGAATGGGGAGACACAGAGGGACCCTGCCCAGACAGAGGGGAAGGTGAGGGGCACATACAGAATGGGGAGACACAGAGGGACCCTGCCCAGACAGGGGGGAAGGTGAGGGGCACATACAGAATGGGGAGACACAGAGGGACCCTGCCCAGACAGAGGGGGGGGGCACATACAGAATGGGGAGACACAGAGAGACCCTGCCCAGACAGAGGGGAGGGGCACATACAGAATGGGGAGACACAGAGGGACCCTGCCCAGACAGAGGGGAGGGGAACATACAGAATGGAAAGACACAGAGGGACCCTGCCCAGACAGAGGGGAAGGTGAGGGGCACATACAGAATGGGGAGACACAGAGGGACCCTGCCCAGACAGAGGGGAAGGTGAGGGGCACATACAGAATGGGGAGACACAGAGGGACCCTGCCCAGATAGGGGGGGCACATACAGAATGGGGGGGACACAGAGGGACCCTGCCCAGACAGAGGGGAAGGTGAGGGGCACATACAGAATGGGGAGACACAGAGGGACCCTGCCCAGACAGAGGGGAAGGTGAGGGGCACATACAGAATGGGGAGACACAGAGGGACCCTGCCCAGACAGACGGGAAGGTGAGGGGCACATACAGAATGGAAAGACACAGAGGGACCCTGCCCAGACAGAGGGGAAGGTGAGGGGCACATACAGAATGGGGGGACACAGAGGGACCCTGCCCAGACAGAGGGGGGGCACATACAGAATGGGGAGACACAGAGGGACCCTGCCCAGACAGAGGGGAAGGTGAGGGGCACATACAGAATGGGGAGACACAGAGGGACCCTGCCCAGACAGAGGGGAAGGTGAGGGGCACATACAGAATGGGGAGACACAGAGGGACCCTGCCCAGACAGAGGGGGGGGCACATACAGAATGGCGAGCCACAGAGGGACCCTGCCCAGACAGAGGGGAAGGTGAGGGGCACATACAGAATGGGGAGACACAGAGGGACCCTGCCCAGACAGAGGGGAAGGTGAGGGGCACATACAGAATGGGGAGACACAGAGGGACCCTGCCCAGACAGGGGGGCACATACAGAATGGGGAGACACAGAGGGACCCTGCCCAGACAGAGGGGAAGGTGAGGGGCACATACAGAATGGGGAGACACAGAGGGACCCTGCCCAGACAGAGGGGAAGGTGAGGGGCACATACAGAATGGGGAGACACAGAGGGACCCTGCCCAGACAGAGGGGAAGGTGAGGGGCACATACAGAATGGGGAGACACAGAGGGACCCTGCCCAGACAGAGGGGGGGGCACATACAGAATGGGGAGACACAGAGGGACCCTGCCCAGACAGAGGGGGGGGACATACAGAATGGGGAGACACAGAGGGACCCTGCCCAAACAGATCTTTGTGACCCTCCGGGCACATCATGGCCCAATCAGCTGCTGCAGTAGAGAAGAAGAGATCAGTGTATAGCAGAGTGATTGTACAGTTATTGATGTGCTAATGCAGAGTGGAGAAGGCACCCGTCGGTACGATAAACACAATCTACAAATCTCGCCCGTCATTCACATTTTGAACTCAGCAGGTTAAGTTGCCCTTTATTTCCGACAACACAGGCAAAAACACAGCTGGCGTATTCAGCGCGGCGGCTCTAGAGCCCGAAAAACCGTCTCACAGGGACTTTTTTTTTTTTTGCGCAATAATTACATCCAGAATAGCATGAATGCCTAACGAGAAGTTTATTGCTGAGACCGAAGAAGGAAGAATCGGGAGTCGTTAGGAAACAAGGATTTCGTTAGCAGTGACTTTTTTTTTTTTTTTGGGGGGGGGGTAAGAAGGAAAGATAAAAAGGAATATCCAATTAACACACCACCATAATTGCTTCCAGACACTCTTTTTATTTAAAGATGAAATAGCTAAGAGTTCTCATCAGAACTAGGGTCAGAGCGTTCATATTGAATGAAAGCCGCTGATTGGACGTTATGACTCCCTGACGAAGGCGAAAAAACGGAAAAAAAGAAGCGCCTCAATCACGTTCCGCCGTCAATGTCGTGTTATGTGGCCACTAATTGGGCAAGTCAGGGCGGCAACAATACCACGCGGGCATTGGTGGCTCCGGGGGGGGGGGGCAATGGCTCCGGGGGGGGGGGCAAACGCGTGCGTCATACGATATTTCATTCGAGCTGTCTCACGCTAAAGCGACTCCTCTGTGAAGTGAGCGCAAGCTCCACGCGCGGCGACTCCGCATTAGGGAGGTGATTTGCAGCGACAGCCATTTACATTTATAATCAAATGATCTTGCATTTTTTATTTGTCTTGAAAATTAATGACTTCCCTAATCAGGGTCGATCATGTGTTTCTGACGGCATTAAGTCTGATGCGAAGCGGCAGCGCGGATATTAAATATATTCTTCTACTTCCCTCCGTATCTCCCCTCTCTCCTCCATTATGTATGTCTGGCACCGGCGCTAATGTTCCCGGCTCCGTAATTATGTCCCGGGCGCAGCACTCACTACAAAGCCCGGAATTTCTACTGAGATATTTCTGTTTCTCACAACAAATGATTTATGGAACTTTATGTACATTGATTTATCTACTGGCCTTCCCGCGACTACTATAGGCACCATCTCTCCCTACTATACCTGCTATCCCACAGCCCCAGTCCCTTCCCAGAGGCTATTATCCCCCCACTGCTACTATAGGCACCATCTCTCCCTACTATACCTGCTATCCCACAGCCCCAGTCCCTTCCCAGAGGCTATTATCCCCCCACTGCTACTATAGGCACCATCTCTCCCTACTATACCTGCTATCCCACAGCCCCAGTCCCTTCCCAGAGGCTATTATCCCCCCACTGCTACTATAGGCACCATCTCTCCCTACTATACCTGCTATCCCACAGCCCCAGTCCCTTCCCAGAGGCTATTATCCCCCCACTGCTACTATAGGCACCATCTCTCCCTACTATACCTGCTATCCCACAGCCCCAGTCCCTTCCCAGAGGCTATTATCCCCCACTGCTACTATAGGCACCATCTCTCCCTACTATACCTGCTATCCCACAGCCCCAGTCCCTTCCCAGAGGCTATTATCCCCCCACTGCTACTATAGGCACCATCTCTCCCTACTATACCTGCTATCCCACAGCCCCAGTCCCTTCCCAGAGGCTATTATCCCCCCACTGCTACTATAGGCACCATCTCTCCCTACTATACCTGCTATCCCACAGCCCCAGTCCCTTCCCAGAGGCTATTATCCCACTGCTACTATAGGCACCATCTCTCCCTACTATACCTGCTATCCCACAGCCCCAGTCCCTTCCCAGAGGCTATTATCCCCCCACTGCTACTATAGGCACCATCTCTCCCTACTATACCTGCTATCCCACAGCCCCAGTCCCTTCCCAGAGGCTATTATCCCACTGCTACTATAGGCACCATCTCTCCCTACTATACCTGCTATCCCACAGCCCCAGTCCCTTCCCAGAGGCTATTATCCCCCCACTGCTACTATAGGCACCATCTCTCCCTACTATACCTGCTATCCCACAGCCCCAGTCCCTTCCCAGAGGCTATTATCCCCTCACTGCTACTATAGGCACCATCTCTCCCTACTATACCTACTATCCCACAGCCCCAGTCCCTTCCCAGAGGCTATTATCCCCCCACTGCTACTATAGGCACCATCTCTCCCTACTATACCTGCTATCCACAGCCCCAGTCCCTTCCCAGAGGCTATTATCCCCCCACTGCTACTATAGGCACCATCTCTCCCTACTATACCTGCTATCCCACAGCCCCAGTCCCTTCCCAGAGGCTATTATCCCACTGCTACTATAGGCACCATCTCTCCCTACTATACCTGCTATCCCACAGCCCCAGTCCCTTCCCAGAGGCTATTATCCCCCCACTGCTACTATAGGCACCATCTCTCCCTACTATACCTGCTATCCCACAGCCCCAGTCCCTTCCCAGAGGCTATTATCCCCCCACTGCTACTATAGGCACCATCTCTCCCTACTATACCTGCTATCCCACAGCCCCAGTCCCTTCCCAGAGGCTATTATCCCCCACTGCTACTATAGGCACCATCTCTCCCTACTATACCTGCTATCCCACAGCCCCAGTCCCTTCCCAGAGGCTATTATCCCCCCACTGCTACTATAGGCACCATCTCTCCCTACTATACCTGCTATCCCACAGCCCCAGTCCCTTCCCAGAGGCTATTATCCCCCCACTGCTACTATAGGCACCATCTCTCCCTACTATACCTGCTATCCCACAGCCCCAGTCCCTTCCCAGAGGCTATTATCCCACTGCTACTATAGGCACCATCTCTCCCTACTATACCTGCTATCCCACAGCCCCAGTCCCTTCCCAGAGGCTATTATCCCACTGCTACTATAGGCACCATCTCTCCCTACTATACCTGCTATCCCACAGCCCCAGTCCCTTCCCAGAGGCTATTATCCCCCCACTGCTACTATAGGCACCATCTCTCCCTACTATACCTGCTATCCCACAGCCCCAGTCCCTTCCCAGAGGCTATTATCCCCCCCACTGCTACTATAGGCACCATCTCTCCCTACTATACCTGCTATCCCACAGCCCCAGTCCCTTCCCAGAGGCTATTATCCCCCCACTGCTACTATAGGCACCATCTCTCCCTACTATACCTGCTATCCCACAGCCCCAGTCCCTTCCCAGAGGCTATTATCCCCCCCACTGCTACTATAGGCACCATCTCTCCCTACTATACCTGCTATCCCACAGCCCCAGTCCCTTCCCAGAGGCTATTATTCCACTGCTACTATAGGCACCATCTCTCCCTACTATACCTGCTATCCACAGCCCCAGTCCCTTCCCAGAGGCTATTATCCCCCCCACTGCTACTATAGGCACCATCTCTCCCTACTATACCTGCTATCCCACAGCCCCAGTCCCTTCCCAGAGGCTATTATCCCCCCCACTGCTACTATAGGCACCATCTCTCCCTACTATACCTGCTATCCCACAGCCCCAGTCCCTTCCCAGAGGCTATTATCCCCCCCACTGCTACTATAGGCACCATCTCTCCCTACTATACCTGCTATCCCACAGCCCCAGTCCCTTCCCAGAGGCTATTATCCCCCCCACTGCTACTATAGGCACCATCTCTCCCTACTATACCTGCTATCCCACAGCCCCAGTCCCTTCCCAGAGGCTATTATCCCCCCCACTGCTACTATAGGCACCATCTCTCCCTACTATACCTGCTATCCCACAGCCCCAGTCCCTTCCCAGAGGCTATTATTCCACTGCTACTATAGACACCATCTCTCCCTACTATACCTGCTATCCCACAGCCCCAGTTCCTTCCCAGAGGCTATTATTCCACTGCTACTATAGGCACCATCTCTCCCTACTATACCTGCTATCCCCCAGCCCCAGTCCCTTCCCAGAGGCTATTATCCCCCCACTGCTACTATAGGCACCATCTCTCCCTACTATACCTGCTATCCCACAGCCCCAGTCCCTTCCCAGAGGCTATTATCCCCCCACTGCTACTATAGGCACCATCTCTCCCTACTATACCTGCTATCCCACAGCCCCAGTCCCTTCCCAGAGGCTATTATCCCACTGCTACTATAGGCACCATCTCTCCCTACTATACCTGCTATCCCACAGCCCCAGTCCCTTCCCAGAGGCTATTATCCCCCCACTGCTACTATAGGCACCATCTCTCCCTACTTTACCTGCTATCCCACAGCCCCAGTTCCTTCCCAGAGGCTATTATCCCCCCACTGCTACTATAGGCACCATCTCTCCCTACTATACCTGCTATCCCACAGCCCCAGTCCCTTCCCAGAGGCTATTATCCCCCCACTGCTACTATAGGCACCATCTCTCCCTACTATACCTGCTATCCCACAGCCCCAGTCCCTTCCCAGAGGCTATTATCCCCCCACTGCTACTATAGGCACCATCTCTCCCTACTATACCTGCTATCCCACAGCCCCAGTCCCTTCCCAGAGGCTATTATCCCCCCACTGCTACTATAGGCACCATCTCTCCCTACTATACCTGCTATCCCACAGCCCCAGTCCCTTCCCAGAGGCTATTATCCCCCCACTGCTACTATAGGCACCATCTCTCCCTACTATACCTGCTATCCCACAGCCCCAGTCCCTTCCCAGAGGCTATTATCCCCCCACTGCTACTATAGGCACCATCTCTCCCTACTATACCGGCTATCCCACAGCCCCAGTCCCTTCCCAGAGGCTATTATCCCCCCACTGCTACTATAGGCACCATCTCTCCCTACTATACCTGCTATCCCACAGCCCCAGTTCCTTCCCAGAGGCTATTATCCCCCCACAGGCTATTACCCTGCTACTATAGTTATGCTGGGAGAGAAGCTGTTAGTACAAGTTGCTGTATGAAGCAGATTTTGTGTAGAACATCCTTCTCTCCAATTTCTACTTTCTTTCTCTTTTCTCTTATTGGACCCTAAGGGGACTCGCGGGGAGTTCATTTCTATATGGAAGAATCAATCACTCTCTTTATCCTCTTACAAAAACTGATACTATCCTGCCACTTAGTGCCCGAGTATCTGAGCCTTTAAATTTTCATGTTTCCCCCGATTCCCAGCGAGCGATACTTGATTTAATGCGCTGTGTCTTGCGACGGAGGAACCGTCTGTGCATTTAGGTCACTTTGTGTCCCGTCCTGTTACTGTCTCCCGGCCCGGACCCGGCTCTGACACAAAAAATGTTGACAGATTAATTGTAAATGGACATTTTTTTTTTGCATTTTTCATGCTTTTGAGGAAGAGCGATTTCCATTTTTATATATTTATGTGTAATGTATTTGTTTCGGGGATATCTGACAGAAAAACGGCAAAACCTTAACAAAAACCCCTAACTGAAGGAATTTTACTATTAAATCCAATAGGTCTTTATGCACAAATTCATATTTTGCTGCCTGGGAAAAATGTATAAATATATAAGAAATGAATAAAGGGTTTGGATGCCGGAATGGGGGGCTTGTAAGGGCATTAAAACTAATGGACTTTTGTATAATACCCCCCGAAGTCATTGCATCATGGGCTGGGTCGGGCGCGGGTTGGGAGTGGATGGGATAGGGTCAGGGGTGGGTTGGCTATTCATGAATCAATACATCATTATTAGCCACCCCAAGCCTTCATTAATATCCTTACATGGATGGATTTGCTCATCGATGTGGGGCTCAAGCTGGAGGTGATTGGACCCCTTATCTGCAAACCCATTATCTAGAAAGTTCCATTATCGGAAAGGCCATCTCCCATTGACTCCATTGTAATCAAATCATTCACATTTTTAAAAATGGTTTCCTTTTTCTCTGTAATAATAAAACAGTACCTGTACTTGATCCCAACTAAGATATAATTACCCCTTATTGGGGCAGAACAGCCCTATTGGGTTTATTTAATGGTTAAATGATTCCCTTTTCTCTGTAATAATAAAACAGTACCTGTACTTGATCCCAACTAAGATATAATTACCCCTTATTGGGGGCAGAACAGCCCTATTGGGTTTATTTAATGGTTAAATGATTCCCTTTTCTCTGTAATAATAAAACAGTACCTGTACTTGATCCCAACTAAGATATAATTACCCCTTATTGGGGCAGAACAGCCCTATTGGGTTTATTTCATGGTTAAATGATTCCCTTTTCTCTGTAATAATAAAACAGTACCTGTACTTGATCCCAACTAAGATATAATTACCCCTTATTGGGGCAGAACAGCCCTATTGGGTTTATTTCATGGTTAAATGATTCCCTTTTCTCTGTAATAATAAAACAGTACCTGTACTTGATCCCAACTAAGATATAATTACCCCTTATTGGGGGCAGAACAGCCATATTGGGTTTATTTAATGGTTAAATGATTCCCTTTTCTCTGTAATAATAAAACAGTACCTGTACTTGATCCCAACTAAGATATAATTACCCCTTATTGGGGCAGAACAGCCCTATTGGGTTTATTTAATGGTTAAATGATTCCCTTTTCTCTGTAATAATAAAACAGTACCTGTACTTGATCCCAACTAAGATATAATTACCCCTTATTGGGGCAGAACAGCCCTATTGGGTTTATTTCATGGTTAAATGATTCCCTTTTCTCTGTAATAATAAAACAGTACCTGTACTTGATCCCAACTAAGATATAATTACCCCTTATTGGGGGCAGAACAGCCCTATTGGGTTTATTTAATGGTTAAATGATTCCCTTTTCTCTGTAATAATAAAACAGTACCTGTACTTGATCCCAACTAAGATATAATTACCCCTTATTGGGGGCAGAACAGCCCTATTGGGTTTATTTAATGGTTAAATGATTCCCTTTTCTCTGTAATAATAAAACAGTACCTGTACTTGATCCCAACTAAGATATAATTACCCCCTATTGGAGCCTCCCGGGGTCCCTGCGTTACACACGTCGGTTCTCGAACAGGTAAGAGAGGGGGTTAATTTGTGGGGCAGAACCTGTCCGCGGAACCTCTTGAAATGATGAACCTTTTAATGCTAAACATTAGAGACGAGGCTCTCAGATATCCCTTCCTGAGCTGTAAATCATTCAGAGATCTCTGAGATGACTGAACGGAGAGCGATTTTAATACTTAAAATAATAATTTTCAGGAAAGATACATAATTTAGCAAATTAGTGTTTCACTTTGATATTCTGTATAATGCGCCAGTATATCCGCCATGCACGGAACGATGTTATAGAAATCCCGGCTACGGAAATACAGAGGAAAGAAACGCTCCGTATTCTAATCAGGGAAGATGGACGAGTTGAAAGGACAGGGTTTTACTTTACCTTTACTGGAAACAGTTCACTGTCATTTGGGACTTTGTGTAGAATTCCTTCTTCCCCGATTCCTGCACTGCCCTATGGCAAATGGCAAAAAATCTGCCTTATTTCTCAAAACCAAACATGATAGTAAGATCAGTGCAGAAATATAGATATTAAACATTACATTAATCCCAGACATTCCGGCAAGATCACTGCAGAAATATAGATATTAAACATTGCATTAATCCCAGACATTCCGGCAAGATCACTGCAGAAATATAGATATTAAACATTACATTAATCCCAGACATTCCGGCAAGATCATTGCAGAAATATAGATATTAAACATTACGTTAATCCCAGACATTCCGGCAAGATCACTGCAGAAAGATAGATATTAAACATTACATTAATCCCAGACATTCCGGCAAGATCACTGCAGAAATATAGATATTAAACATTACATTAATCCCAGACATTCCGGCAAGATCACTGCAGAAATATAGATATTAAACATTACATTAATCCCAGACATTCCGGCAAGATCAGTGCAGAAATATAGATATTAAACATTACATTAATCCCAGACATTCCGGCAAGATCACTGCAGAAATATAGATATTAAACATTACATTAATCCCAGACATTCCGGCAAGATCACTGCAGAAATATAGATATTAAACATTACATTAATCCCAGACATTCCGGCAAGATCAGTGCAGAAATATAGATATTAAACATTGCATTAATCCCAGACATTCCGGCAAGATCAATGCAGAAATATAGATATTAAACATTACATTAATCCCAGACATTCCGGCAAGATCCCTGCAGAAATATAGATATTAAACATTACATTGATCCCAGACATTCCGGCAAGATCACTGCAGAAATATAGATATTAAACATTGCATTGATCCCAGACATTCCAGCAAGATCACTGCAGAAATATAGATATTAAACATTGCATTGATCCCAGACATTCCAGCAAGATCACTGCAGAAATATAGATATTAAACATTGCATTAATCCCAGACATTCCGGCAAGATCACTGCAGAAAGATAGATATTAAACATTGCATTAATTGCAGACATTCCGGCAAGATCACTGCAGAAATATACATTTTAAACATTACATTAATCCCAGTGTCATGCCAGGCCATATTGCCTGGGCATTGTAACAAGGTAAAATGGCAGCATTTGCGTTGTGTCCACCAGACACCCCTAATTAACCCAATACACACTATTAACATCTGGTTTCGGGCTCCCACAGAGACCCTTAATTAAATATGCACCCAGGAAAGTGTCAACTTCATCAGACAATGCGGGACCAGCCCGTTGGGGCAGAAAGCTGGGGTTGTTGATCTGCTGATCAAAGAGAGGCAAAGTGTGGGCCTAGGAACAGCAGGGGGGGGACAGCATACAGAAAATATGGATTATAGAAATGGATCCATATCTCCCCTGCTTTAAGGTCCACATCCTCATAAATCACATAGGATTTATAAGGAGGCCCCAGGCTTCCCAATGATACCAAACAGGAGCCTATACCCGCCAGTTAGGAGAAATGGGTTCTGGGGGACTGGGACATGAGACCCCCCTCATGTTTGGTATCATTTTGATCGCCCATATATAGGTTAAAACAATTCCCTACTGTCATAATAATATTAAGTACTGGCAAGTACCAATATTATATGAAAAGAAACTGGCATGAGAAGTACAGCTCTCTAAGGAGGGTGGGTGGGGACCAGTTCCTGGGCACTCCCTCCTCATGCAAACGGTAATGAGGGAGGGGCCCAGCGGGGGATAAAAGCCCCCATGCCCAGGTATTCTGCAGCTCATTCTGGCGGCCTCAACTTATGTTGGGGGGGCTCAGGATTTCAACCTCTTGCCTCAGAGGGCACAAGACACTCGCTAATGTACTAGGGTTTTCTCTGTGTTTTTATCCCCGTTTATTTTATTGACTGTTTTGCATGTATGTTTCTCTTTTGTAACATCTTTTTGAAACTGCACTGTTACCCTGTAATATTAAATATAAAATGTAATAAGTTTAGTCCTTTGGCTCTATATCGATTCCCACGTACCTCGTATGACTGCTCAGGCCTAGGGGTATTAACTGTTTAGTGTGTGTATGTGTATTGGGTAGGGGGCAGATTCTGTGTAGATGCTAATTAAATAGTGGGCTGCTGGCAGGGGGGTCGGTTTGACTGTAATTTTAACCCCGTGGCTGCTAGTGTGCTGTTAAATTAGTGAGAACTAACCCTCACTGCAGTAAGAAAGTTTGTATGAAATATTTGGGTAATTGGGTTTCTATCGCCTGTTAATGATAGATGGTGGCAGCGAATAGTGTATTTGGGGCAGTGGTTTGTTTGGGGGGTGCTTGATGTTAGTCTAACCTGGGTGAAAGGTGACTGAGTGTAACCCCTTGTACCCCGTCCCGGTGTCAGGCGCGCCTGTGAGTGGCGTTTCCGTGACACCCAGACATTCCAATAAGATCACTGCAGAAAGTGGGTAAGGAGCACTGCCATTACCCCAGGGATACTGGCAAATGGAGTGCAATAGGGGGCAAATGCTGACTGACCCACAGTGTGTTCCGTGTTGTGTGGGACATTTCCAACAGGTCGGCAGTAGTCAGTTCATGCTGCTCTCCTAAATGGCTACTACTGCATTCCTTTGTGCTTGCCAATTATACTTAGATAGATTGAAAGATAGATAGATTGAAATATAGATAGATGATAGATAGATAGATAGATAGATAGATAGATAGATAGATAGATAGATGCTTGGTAGACATACATATATAGATGGATAGATAGATAGATAGATAGATAGATAGATAGATAGATAGATAGACAGATAGAAGATAGATATATGATAGATCGATAGATAGATAGATAGATAGATAGATAGATAGATAGATAGATAGATAGAAGATAGATAGATGATGGATAGATAGATAGAAAGATAGATAGACAGACAGACAGTTAAATGGATAGATAGATGATAGATAGATAGATAGATAGATAGATAGATAGATGATAGATAGATAGATAGATAGATAGATAGATAGACAGATAGAAGATAGATATATGATAGATCGATAGATAGATAGATAGATAGATAGATAGATAGATAGATAGATAGATAGATAGATAGATAGATAGAAGATAGATAGATGATGGATAGATAGATAGAAAGATAGATAGACAGACAGACAGTTAAATGGATAGATAGATGATAGATAGATAGATAGATAGATAGATAGATAGATGATAGATAGATAGATAGATAGATAGATAGATAGATAGATAGATAGATAGATAGACAGATAGAAGATAGATATATGATAGATCGATAGATAGATAGATAGATAGATAGATAGAAGATAGATAGATGATGGATAGATAGATAGAAAGATAGATAGACAGACAGACAGTTAAATGGATAGATAGATGATAGATAGATAGATAGATAGATAGATAGATAGATAGATAGATAGATGATAGATAGATAGATAGATAGATAGATAGATAGAAGATAGATATATGATGGATAGATCGATAGATAGATAGATAGATAGATAGATAGATAGATAGATAGAAGATAGATAGATGATGGATAGATAGATAGAAAGATAGATAGACAGACAGACAGTTAAATGGATAGATGATAGGATTTGTTTCTTTTTTTTTTTACTTTTGAGCTTTACTTTCTCAAAAGGCTCATTTCACTGATACCGATACTTTACAACTAATCCCTTTAAAAGTCCAATCCACATCCTCGGTGGCCCAATCCACTGTCTTTGTATGAGAATCTCTGACAGTCTCCTATTTTGCACATTTTCACACCTCACCCTGATTCCTATGGGTTGGGTTTGCTGGGAGTTGGCCATAAATACTGGGCTCTGGGCACACACAGATCAGACCTCTCTTTCGAGCAGAATTAACTCTGAGCCGGGTTCCTGGCTGCTATTGCCCCATTGTGGTGTATTTCTAAAGAGCCCAATAGCAGTACTTTCTGCCATGGCATCTGATGGGTAAGTGCCTACAGAGGTGCCTACAGAGTGTCTCCAGTAGACTGGTGTTTCCGTCATTGTGTCTAATGGCCATAGCGGGTCCCTTTTCTCATGTCACTTTTCTTTTCCAGAAAACACAGGATGAAGTTGGCCTGCAAATATTGCTTCAAAATGACAGACAGACTTTCAGGCCACCTCCGTCAGCTCTGTAGGAAAGGGGCAGATGAGGCTGAGATCCTGGCTCTGGTACAGGAGGCACGGGCCACTGTGAGAAAGGTGGCAAGTAACCTGAGTGTGGTGCGGTACCAGTACCTGAAGGCTGGGGTGGATTCAGACCGATCACTGGATTTCTTCATAGGGTTCCTAGAGTCCAAGGGATGTTTCATCCGTGATAAACCATCAGAAACGCAAAGGTAGGTGCTCTATGGTTGTCCCTATTTATTTCTAAGTTGCAAATTGTCTATAAAATAGTGAACGTACAACACTCTGCTTTCGGTTCTAGCACTGAGATTCCAGTAGAGGAGGTCCAGAAGAAAGAGAAGGAAGAGGCCGGGGTCCAGCGTCCCACCTCAAGGTTAGTTTTTGGAAACGTATCATCACTGGTGGTGGCAGTTGACTATTATTATTAGTGGGAGAAGTAGAGTTTGTAGTTCTTGGGTTTGTTCCTTTTGATATTATTATTCAAAATCCTAACGGACTTGTTTTTACCTTTCTAGAGTCCCGGCTGCCATAGGCGCAGGTATAGTGGAAACGTCTCCACTGGTGAGAGGAAGATCTGCCAAATTCAGAGATGTATGAAGAGTTGAGGATGAACCAGACACATACGAAGGGCCAAGCACATATTGGAACACTGGGAAGCCAAATATCCAAAAAGAAAGGTGAACAATGACCCCCAGATATAAAGCCCTATGGACAAACAGCAACAGAATGGACCTGCCATAGTTGAAGGGGACTTTGTGTCCAACTGCCACCGACCAATAATTTATGGCCAACACCGACAACCTTTAAACTGAATTACAACTGCCCCATTCCCCTTCTACCCTGAACTCTCGGTGACATATGGGTGCAAGATCAACCTCTCCAGCTCACTGACTGAAAAGTATTTTGCTCCCAGGCCCTTCATATTCTTTGTGGACTATATGGACATTGATGTTGGCACTAAGCCTTTTGCCAGACTATGGAGTCTTTAGCAGAAGGAGCATTGATGGACGAGTAGGTTTTTGACATTGCTTAGGTACTGACCAGCTTCTTCCAAAGACTTTACTAAATCTATCCTGATGGCCATTGGCCCTAACATGACCATCGATGTAATAAATATCAAATTTTCTTATTTATGGAGTATGGATGGATTTGTCATGTTAGATGTGTTCCTATTTTTATGGTATAAATTAAACAGGGCATACGGTTCCGACCCAAACTCAGCTATGTATGTGGCCTCAGCCTTCAGCTATAGCTGGTATTTATCTGGTATTAAACTCCTCTAGCTTAGTCAATAGGGCCAGCCTACTGCAAAGTGACCCATAACTGAAATAGGCGTAGATTAGTTACCAAGGCTTACATTTTAGATGCTTAATTCAGTGAAGCTTAAAGATAACAATAGATCCCTCCCCCCAATCTATCTTTTGTGTATTGAAGCCAATATGGCGACTCAGCCTCCTTTCTGTACAGGTGTCGGAGCCTGGAAGGGAGTTTCTGGAAAAGCTGCCCCCTTAAGAAATTTATTTTTTTGTCCTTATTTTTTTGTCTATAAAATGAAAGCTACTAGATGGTAGTGTTGGGTGTATCCTTATTCGAGAAGGATATGGGGATTTAAGGTTCCCGGTGAGGCCTCACCTTGAGTATGGGGGCCAGTTTATTATCCAGTTCTTAAGAAGGATATTAATGGGCTAGAGAGAGTGCAGAGACTGGTAAAAGGGATGGGAGATATAAACTATGAGGTTGGACTGTCACAGTTGGGGTTGTTTCTCTGGAGGTGGTTTCTCTGGGGTCGTTGGAGGTTGTTTCTCTGGGGTCGTTGGCGCTTGAGAGGGGACATGTTTACTCATTATCAGTGCATTAGATGGGATTATAGACATATAATGAGAATTTATGTTTCCTCATAGAAAAGATTAACAAACCAGAGCCCAATCCTTTAGATTGAAGGAGCTGAAGTTGACACGGGCAGTGAGGTTTGGAAATACCCCCATGGGCAATACTGTGAGGGCAGATTCTATTAATGTCTTTATGGCTTGGATCATTTCTTGAATCCCACCCAGGGCTGAAAGGGAATCCCACCGACGGCTGAATAGGGAAACCCACCCAGGGCTGAATAGGGAAACCCACCCAGGGCTGAATAGGGAAACCCACCCAGGGCTGAATAGGGAATCCCACCCAGGGCTGAATAGGGAAACCCACCCAGGGCTGAATAGGGAAACCCACCCAGGGCTGAATAGGGAATCCCACCCAGGGCTGAATAGGGAAACCCACCCAGGGCTGAATAGGGAATCCCACCCAGGGCTGAATAGGGAAACCCACCCAGGGCTGAATAGGGAATCCCACCCAGGGCTGAATAGGGAAACCCACCCAGGGCTGAATAGGGAATCCCACCCAGGGCTGAATAGGGAATCCCACCCAGGGCTGAATAGGGAATCCCACCCAGGGCTGAATAGGGAATCCCACCCAGGGCTGAATAGGGAATCCCACCCAGGGCTGAATAGGGAATCCCACCCAGGGCTGAATAGGGAAACCCACCCAGGGCTGAATAGGGAAACCCACCCAGGGCTGAATAGGGAAACCCCACCCAGGGCTGAATAGGGAATCCCACCAGGCTGATAGGGACCCACCCAGGGCTGAATAGGGAATCCCACCCAGGGCTGAATAGGGAATCCCACCCAGGGCTGAATAGGGAATCCCACCCAGGGCTGAAAAGGGGAATCCCACCCAGGGCTGAAAGGGAATCCCACCGACGGCTGAATAGGGAATCCCACCCAGGGCTGAAAAGGGAATCCCACCCAGGGCTGAATAGGGAATCCCACCCAGGGCTGAAAGGGAATCCCACCCAGGGCTGAATAGGGAATCCCACCCAGGGCTGAATAGGGAATCCCACCCAGGGCTGAATAGGGAATCCCACCCAGGGCTGAAAAGGGAATCCCACCCAGGGCTGAATAGGGAATCCCACCCAGGGCTGAAAGGGAATCCCACCCAGGGCTGAAAGGGAATCCCACCCAGGGCTGAAAGGGAATCCCACCCAGGACTGAATAGGGAAACCCACCCAGGGCTGAAAGGGAATCCCACCCAGGGCTGAATAGGGAATCCCACCCAGGGCTGAATAGGGAATCCCACCCAGGGCTGAAAGGGGATCTCACCCAGGGCTGAAAAGGGAATCCCACCCAGGGCTGAAAGGGAATCCCACCCAGGGCTGAAAAGGGAATCCCACCCAGGGCTGAAAGGGGATCTCACCCAGGGCTGAATAGGGAATCCCACCCAGGGCTGAATAGGGAATCCCACCCAGGGCTGAATAGGGAATCCCACCCAGGGCTGAAAAGGGAATCCCACCCAGGGCTGAAAGGGGATCTCACCCAGGGCTGAAAGGAGAATTCCATCTGAGCACGTGCCGTGCCCCTGACACACAAAAGATCCAAGATGGGGGAGTGGCTAGGGGCAACTTGGGGGGCCCAAATCATTACGTATCATTAGGGCTTCTGCCCCTTAGGGCTGATACAGTAACAAAGACCCTGTATTTCCCCTCTCCCCCCAGCCCCCCCAGGCCCCGGGCCCTGCCGTATAGTAGTTTTGCTACTGGACAGAACTTGGGAGCCCCGGCCCGAGGAGTAACACAATCGCTGCGTATTTCAGAATTCTCCGTTAATAACTCCCCGTATTTATATTTATCATTGAATAGATAGTGATGCCATTAAAGTAGAAATATGGAGCCGGAGAGATAATTCTTTCCCAGGTTTTGTAGCTGTAAAATAAAAGCCCAACAAAGAACCTTTATTAATCTTTTTATTCACTAATGATATTTGTACAGATTTACAGAAAAGAACAAATCTTAATCAGCGAAGCCGCGACGGTGAGTAATGAGGGCAATATACAATATCAGGGCAGTGGCGCAGCCGGGGCCACAAATAATTCTCTGCTTTAGTGCCGGCAATAACCGGGGGCTCCGGCACGTCCCGGGCTTGATAAAGGGCCGCGGAATCATCCGGATGGGACTCCCCCCAGAACCCGAGATTTATTATTTAAGGTGGAAGGAGAAACTGTGCAAATAAAGGAGGGTTTATCCTACATGACAATACCCTAAATTGTATCAGGAGTCAGAACCAGCGGTGCAGGGAAGGGAAAGGGACAGACACAGTGACAGTTACACATAACTATAAACCCAGTGAGAATGAGGAATGAATGGGTATTGGGGAGTTGTATCAGGAGTCAGAACCAGCAGTGCAGGGAAGGGAAAGGGACAGACACAGTGACAGTTACACATAACTATAAACCCAGTGAGAATGAGGGATGAATGGGTATTGGGGAGTTGTATCAGGAGTCAGAACCAGCAGTGCAGGGAAGGGAAAGGGACAGACACAGTGACAGTTACACATAACTATAAACCCAGTGAGAATGAGGGATGAATGGATATTGGGGAGTTGTATCAGGAGTCAGAACCAGCAGTGCAGGGAAGGGAAAGGGACAGGCACAGTGACAGTTACACATAACTATAAACCCAGTGAGAATGAGGGATGAATGGATATTGGGGAGTTGTATCAGGAGTCAGAACCAGCAGTGCAGAGAAGGGAAAGGGACAGACACAGTGACAGTTACACATA